>NC_061513.1:190980918-191135387 GCF_022539505.1 Lolium rigidum | reverse complement strand
CGCGATCGGCCCGGTAAAAACCGTGCCGGAAGGCTTTGGCCACTATGGCCCTGGAGGAGGCGTGGTGGCCGCACTCACCCTGATGGATTTCTCGTAGGAGTTCAATCCCTTCAGCCGGCTCGACGCACCGCTGGAGCACCCCACTTACGCTGCGTTTGTACAGCTCGTGGTTGATGATTGTAGCCAATGAGTTCCTGCTCATACGCCGCGAGCTTGAGGTGACGTGCAGCGAACGGCCGGCTGAAGTAGGCGAGCAGCCTGTCGCCCTGGTGTAGGACAGCGCCGAACCCCGCTCCCGAGGCGTCGCAGTCGATGATAAACGGCCTGTCGAAGTCCGGCATCTGGAGGACGGGGCCCGTCGCAAGGGCCCCCTTGAGGGCCTCGAAGGCAGCGGTAGCCTCGTCGTCCCAAGCGAAGGCATCACGCCGCAGCAGGCGCGTGAGTGGCGAGGCGATGAGGCCAAAATCCCGGATGAACTTCCGGTAGTATCCGGCGAGGCCCAGGAACCCGCGTAGGGCGCGCGGAGAGTGCGGCGTTGGCCAGGCGGCGACGGCCGCCACATTGTCCGCATCCATCGCCACCCCGTCAGCGGAGATGACGTAGCCGAGGTAGGCCACCATGGTCGTCCCAAACGAGCACTTCGAGCGCTTAAGGTGAAGGCGATGGGCTCGAAGCTCGTTGAAGACGATGGCGATATGCTACAGGTGCTCCGCCCATGGGGCGATGTAGATCAAAATGTCATCAAAGAAAACCAGCACAAAACGGCGTAAGTATGGGCGGAGGACGTCGTTCATCAGGGCTGAAAGGTGGATGGCGCATTGGTGAGGCCGAAGGGCATCACCACGAACTCGAAGTGGCCATGATGTGTCCGGAACGCCGTCTTGGCGATGTCCTCCGGGTGCATGCGCACCTGATGATAGCCCGAGCGGAGGTCGAGCTTGGTGAAGAATCGAGCCCCGTGGAGCTCGTCGAATAACTCGTCGACCACCGGGATCGGGAACTTGTCCTTGAGCGTCAGGGCGTTGAGGGTGCGGTAGTCGATGCAGAAGCGCCACGTGCCATCCGATTTGCGCACAAGTAGCACCGGTGCGGAGAACGATGATGCGCGTGAAACACACACGTCCGTTGGGAACCCCAAGAGGAAGGTATGATGCGTACAGTAGCAAGTTTTCCCTCAGAAAGAAACCAAGGTTTATCGAACCGAGGAGGAGCCAAGAAGCACGTTGAAGGTTGATGGTCGGTGGAATGTAATGCGGCGCAACACCGGGGATTCCGGCGCCAACGTGGAACCTGCACAACACAACCAAAGTACTTTGCCCCAACGAAATAGTGAGGTTGTCAATCTCACCGGCTTGCTGTAACAAAGGATTAACCGTATTGTGTGGAAGATGATTGTTTGCGAGAAAACAGTAAAACAAGTATTGCAGTAGATTGTATGCGATGTAAAGAATAGGACCGGGGTCCACGAGTTCACTAGAGGTGTCTCTCCCATAAGATAAAAGCATGTTGGGTGAACAAATTACAGTCGGGCAATTGACAAATAGAGAGGGCATAACAATGCACATACATGATATGATAAATATAGTGAGATTTAATTGGGCATTACGACAAAGTACATAGACCGCTATCCGGCATGCATCTATGCCTAAAAAGTCCACCTTCGGGTTATCATCCGAACCCCTTCCGGTATTAAGTTGCAAAACAACAGACAATTGCATTAAGTATGGTGCGTAATGTAATCAATAACTACATCCTTAGACATAGCATCAATGTTTTATCCCTAGTGGCAACAACACATCCACAACCTTAGAACTTTCTGTCACTCTGTCCAGATTTAATGGAGGCATGAACCCACTATCGAGCATAAATACTCCCTCTTGGAGTTAAGAGTAAAAACTTGGCCAGAGCCTCTACTAATAACGGAGAGCATGCAAGATCATAAACAACACATAGGTAATAGATTGATAATTAACATAACATAGTATTCTCTATCCATCGGATCCCGACAAACACAACATATAGCATTACGGATAGATGATCTTGATCATGTTAGGCAGCTCACAAGATCCAACAATGAAGCACATGAGGAGAAGACAACCATCTAGCTACTGCTATGGACCCATAGTCCAGGGGTGAACTACTCACTCATCACTCCGGAGGCGATCATGGCGATGAAGAGTCCTCCGGGAGATGATTCCCCTCTCCGGCAGGGTGCCGGAGGCGATCTCCTGAATCCCCCGAGATGGGATTGGCGGCGGCGGCGTCTCAGTAAGGTTTTCCGTATCGTGGCTCTCGATACGGGGGTTTCGCGACGGAGGCTTTAAGTAGGCGGAAGGGCAACGCGGGGGCCACACGAGGGCCCCACACGCTAGGGCCGCGCGGCCAGGACCTAGGACGCGCCGCCCTATTGTGGCGGCGCCTCGTGGCCCCACTTCCTTTCCCCCTCGGTCTTCTGGAAGCTTCGTGCAAAAATAGGACCCTGGGCGTTGATTTCGTCCAATTCCGAGAATATTTCCTTTGTAGGATTTACGAAACCAAAAACAGTAGAAAACAACAAGCGGCTCTTCGGCATCTTGTTAATAGGTTAGTGCCGGAAAATGCATAAATACGACATATAATGTGTATAAAACATGTAGATATCATCAATAATGTAGCATGGAACATAAGAAATTATCGATACGTCGGAGACGTATCAGCATCCCCAAGCTTAGTTCCTGCTCGTCCCGAGCAGGTAAACGATAACAAAGATAATTTTTGGAGTGACATGCCATCATAACCTTGATTATACTATTGTAAGCATATGTAATGAATGCAGCGATCAAACCAATGGTAATGACATGAGTAAACAAATGAATCATAAAGCAAAGACTTTTCATGAATAGTACTTCAAGACAAGCATCAATAAGTCTTGCATAAGAGTTAACTCATAAAGCAATAAATCAAAGTAAAGGTATTGAAGCAACACAAAGGAAGATTAAGTTTCAGCGGTTGCTTTCAACTTATAACATGTATATCTCATGGATAGTGTCAATGTAAAGTAATATAACAAGTGCAATATGCAAGTATGTAGGAATCAATGCACGGTTCACACAAGTGTTTGCTTCTTGAGGTGGAGAGAAATAGGTGAAGCTGACTCAACATAAAAGTAAAAGAAAGGTCCTTCAAAGAGGAAAGCATCGATTGCTATATTTGTGCTAGAGCTTTTATTTTGAAAACATGAAACAATTTTGTCAACGGTAGTAATAAAGCATATGAGTTATGTAAATTATATCTTACAAGTTGCATGCCTCATGCATAGTGTACTAATAGTGCCCGCACCTTGTCCTAATTAGCTTGGACAACCGGATCATCGCAATACACATGTTTTAACCAAGTGTCACAAAGGGGTACCTCCATGCCGCTTTGTACAAAGGTCTAAGGAGAAAGCTCGCATTTTGGATTTCTCGCTTTTGATTATTCTCAACTTAGACATCCATACCCGAACAACATGGACAACAGATAATGGACTCCTCTTTAATGCATAAGCATGTGGCAACAATTAGTATTCTCATATGAGATTGAGGATATATGTCCAAAACTGAAACTTCCACCATGATTCATGGCTTTAGTTAGCGGCCCAATGTTCTTCTCTAACAATATGCATGCTCTAACCATTAAAGTGGTAGATCTCTCTTACTTCAGACAAGACGGACATGCATAGCAACTCACATGATATTCAACAAAGAGTAGTTGATGGCGTCCCCAGAAGCATGGTTATCGCACGACAAGCAACTTAATAAGAGATAAAGTGCATAAGTACATATTCAATACCACAATAGTTTTTAAGGCTATTTTGTCCCATGAGCTATATATTGCAAAGGCGAATGATGGAATTTTAAAGGTAGCACTCAAGCAATTTACTTTGGAATGGCGGAGAAATACCATGTAGTAGGTAGGTATGGTGGACACAAATGGCATAGTGGTTGGCTCAAGGATTTTGGATGCATGAGAAGTATTCCCTCTCGATACAAGGTTTAGGCTAGCAAGGTTTATTTGAAACAAACACAAGGATGAACCGGTGCAGCAAAACTCACATAAAAGACATATTGTAAACATTATAAGACTCTACACCGTCTTCCTTGTTGTTCAAAACTCAATACTAGAAATTATCTAGACTTTAGAGAGACCAAATATGCAAACCAAATTTTAGCAAGCTCTATGTATTTCTTCATTAATGGGTGCAAAGTATATGATGCAAGAGCTTAAACATGAGCACAACAATTGCCAAGTATCACATTACCCAAGACATTTTAGAATTACTACATGTAGCATTTCCCGATTCCAACCATATAACAATTTAACGAAGAAGATTCAACCTTCGCCTTGAACATTATGAGTAAAGCCTAAGGACATATTTGTCCATATGCAACAGCGGAGCGTGTCTCTCTCCCACACAAGTGAATGCTAGGATCCATTTTATTCAAACAAAAACAAAAACGAAAACAAACCGACGCTCCAAGCAAAGTACATAAGATGTGACTGAATAAAAATATAGTTTCGGGGGAGGAACTCGATGATGTTGTCGACGAAGAAGGGGATGCCTTGGGCATCCCCAAGCTTAGACGCTTGAGTCTTCTTAGAATATGCAGGGGTGAACCACGGGGGCATCCCCAAGCTTAGAAGCTTTCACTCCTCTTGATCATAGTATATCATACTCCTCTCTTGATCCTTGAAAACTTCCTCCACACCAAACTCGAAACAACTCATTAGAGGGTTAGTGCACAATAAAAGTTTACATGTTCAGAGGTGACACAATCATTCTTAACACTTCTGGACATTGCATAAAGCTACTTGGACATTAATGGATCAAAGAAATTCATCCAACATAGCAAAAGAGGCAATGCGAAATAAAAGGCAGAATCTGTCAAAACAGAACAGTTCGTAAAGACGAATTTTAAAATGGCACCAGACTTGCTCAAATGAAAATGACCAAATTTAATGAAAGTTGCGTACATATCTGAGGATCACTCACGTAAATTGGCATAATTTTCTGAGTTACCTACAGAGAATTAGGCCCAGATTCGTGACAGCAAAGAAATGCTGTAATCGCACGATAATCCAAATCTAGTATGAACCTTACTATCAACGACTTTACTTGGCACAAAAACATGATAAGGAGAGGTTGCTACAGTAGTAAACAACTTCCAAGACTCAAATATAAAACAAAGTAGTGTAGTAAAAACAATGGGTTGTCTCCCATAAGCGCTTTTCTTTAACGCCTTTCAGCTAGGCGCAGAAAGTGTGAATCAAGTATTATCGAGAGATGAAGCATCTTCAGCGGGGTTTGGAGTTTTATCAATTTTAGGCCTATAATAATTCTTTGGTTTAGGCACCTTAGAGACATACATGAATTTTTGCTCCTTACCCACATAAGCTTTCTCTTTAAATTTAAAAGAAGAAAAAGTTGAACCCAATTTTCCCATAGCTTCTTCAAGTTTACCAATTCTACGGGTTTGATTATCATGGATAGCACAAGTTTCTAAAGTAGCAATTCTTTCATTAATTTCTCCTAGGGTTTTATCAAGTTTATCGAGTATTGTCAAGTAATATTTCCAATTTAGTTTCAACACTTGGAAAAATTTTCTCTATTGCTTCCAATTTTCTCATGACGTCCTCAAGAGAGATTTCACTTTTAGTTTCATTAACGGGTGGTATTCCAACTAGACTCTCAATGATGCAACTAGCTTCTAAAGCAGGAGTACCTAGGAAATTACCCCCGAAAGAGTATCAAGAACATACCTATTCCAACTAGATATACCAACATAAAAATTCCTAAGTAGGATAATAGTGGAGTGTTTCTTAGTGCACCTATGATGAGCATCACTAATTCTATACCAAGCATCTTTAAAACTTTCTCCACCTTGTTGTTTAAACGAACGAACTTCAACTTCAGGATTACTCATTTTAGCAGTAGTAAATAAAGCAAACTAGATAAAGTAAATGCAAGTAACTAATTTTTTTTGTGTTTTTGATATAGAGAGCAAGACAGTAAATAAAGTAAAGCTAGCAACTAATTTTTGTGTGTTTTGTTTAGGTGCAGCAAACAAAATAGTAAATAAAGTAAAGCAAGACAAAAACAAAGTAAAGAGATTGGATTGTGGAGACTCCCCTTGCAGCGTGTCTTGATCTCCCCGGCAACGGCGCCAGAAAACATGTTGCTGGCGTGAAGTTGGCGTGGGAGATAGAAATCTTTGTGGTGTAACTTTTCTTCAGGTCCCCGGCAACGGCGCCAGAAAACAGGATTGATGCGCGTGAAACACACACGTCCGTTGGGAACCCCAAGAGGAAGGTATGATGCGTACAGTAGCAAGTTTTCCCTCAGAAAGAAACCAAGGTTTATCGAACCAGGAGGAGCCAAGAAGCACGTTGAAGGTTGATGGTGGCGGAATGTAATGCGGCGCAACACCGGGGATTCGGCGCCAACGTGGAACCTGCACAACACAACCAAAGTACTTTGCCCCAACGAAACGAGTGAGGTTGTCAATCTCACCGGCTTGCTGTAACAAAGGATTAACCGTATTGTGTGGAAGATGATTGTTTGCAGAAAACGAGTAAAACAAGTATTGCGGTAGATTGTATGCGATGTAAAGAATAGGACCGGGGTCCACGGTTCACTAGAGGTGTCTCTCCCATAAGATAAAAGCATGTTGGGTGAACAAATTACGGTCGGGCAATTGACAAATAGAGAGGGCATAACAATGCACATACATGATATGATAAATATAGTGAGATTTAATTGGGCATTACGACAAAGTACATAGACCGCTATCCGAGCATGCATCTATGCCTAAAAAGTCCACCTTCGAGGTTATCATCCGAACCCCTTCCGGTATTAAGTTGCAAAACAACAGACAATTGCATTAAGTATGGTGCGAAATGTAATCAATAACTACATCCTTAGACATCATCAATGTTTTATCCCTAGTGGCAACAGCACATCCACAACCTTAGAACTTTCTATCACTGTCCCAGATTTAATGGAGGCATGAACCCACTATCGAGCATAAATACTCCCTCTTGGAGTTAAGAGTAAAAACTTGGCCAGAGCCTCTACTAATAACGGAGAGCATGCAAGATCATAAACAACACATAGGTAATAGATTGATAATTAACATAACATAGTATTCTCTATCCATCGGATCCCGACAAACACAACATATAGCATTACGGATAGATGATCTTGATCATGTTAGGCAGCTCACAAGATCCAACAATGAAGCACATGAGGAGAAGACAACCATCTAGCTACTGCTATGGACCCATAGTCCAGGGGTGAACTACTCACTCATCACTCCGGAGGCGATCATGGCGATGAAGAGTCCTCCGGGAGATGATTCCCCTCTCCGGCGGGGTGCCGGAGGCGATCTCCTCGAACCCCCGAGATGGGATTGGCGGCGGCGGCGTCTCAGTAAGGTTTTCCGTATCGTGGCTCTCGGTACAGGGGGTTTCGCGACGGAGGCTTTAAGTAGGCGGAAGGGCAACGCGGGGGGCCACACGAGGGCCCCACACGCTAGGGCCGCGCGGCCAGGACCTAGGCCGCGCCGCCCTAGTGTGGCGGCGCCTCGTGGCCCCACTTCCTTTCCCCCTCGGTCTTACGGAAGCTTCGTGCAAAAATAGGACCACAGGCGTTGATTTCGTCCAATTCCGAGAATATTTCCTTTGTAGGATTTACTGAAACCAAAAACAGTAGAAAACGACAGCGGCTCTTCGGCATCTTGTTAATAGGTTAGTGCCAGAAAATGCATAAATACGACATATAATGTGTATAAAACATGTAGATATCATCAATAATGTAGCATGGAACATAAGAAATTATCGATACGTCGGAGACGTATCAAACGGCGACGTGGAGATCCTGATGATGCCCGCGGCAAGCACTGAGCGCGCAGCGACGCTCCAGCTCGTCCTTCTCCGGCTATGGGTAGTGGTACGGCCGTACCGCCATCGGCGCCGACCACGGCAGGACGTGGATATGGTGGTCGCACGCTCGTGGGGGTGGCAATGCATGTGGCTCCTCGAAGATGTCGTCGTGCTGCTGCAGGAGGTGGGTCAGGAGGGGGTGCTCGGCGTCGGCGTCCCCTGAGACGATCTGAAGCTGAGGGGCTGGAGCGGCGCCCCCGATGCCCTCCCAACGGATGTGGCGGCCACCAGCGCCGAACGTCATCGTCGGGCGTCGAAGTCCCAAAGGATGGGACCGAGCGTCCGCAGAAAGTCGACGCCAAGGATGAAGTCGAAGAAGGCCAATTCGATGCCGGCGCATGTGATGGTGAAGTGCTCGTCGCCGATGGTGAGGGGCACGTGCTGGGCCAACCCGTGGCAGTGGAGGCGGTCACCATTAGCCACCGTCACGCGTAAGTGATCCCCGCCCATCGGCTGTAGCGCGAGGCGGCGCATAGTGGCGGCGGGGAGGAAGTTATGCGTGGAGCCCGTGTCCAATATCGCCACCAGGATCTCGCCGTGGATCGTGACCGGTAGCAGCATCGTGCGCTCGTGGCGAAGGCCGGCGAGCGCGTGCAGGGAGACGACGAAAGCCGTGGCGGCCGTGCGGGTCGGCTCAACCGACTCGACCGTCGTGTCTGCCTCGTCCACATTGACTGTAGAAGAGGCGCGGGCACACGTGGTCGGGTGTGTAGGGGTCGTCGCAGTTGAAGCAGAGCCCAAGGCGGCGGCGTTCGAGCTGCTCCGCCGGGGTGAGTCGGCGGAACGTGCGAGTAGCCGCGGGGGCGGGGCTTGCCGGTCCTGGCGGGGTGGGGCGGGCGGCGGCCGCGGTCGGAGGGAGGCCGAGCGGGGCGGCCACCACGGGCCGGGGTTCTCTGCCGAGCCGCTCGGGCGCGACGCTCATAAGCGTGCGCGTATCGCATTGCCGTCGCGGAGGTCCTGCGGGGCCTGGAGTTCCACGTCCACGCGGATGTGGTCGGGGAGGCCGCCAATGAAGAGCTCAGCGCGCTGCTGCCCCGTCACCAAGGGCGCATGGAATGCGAGGGCCTGGAAACGGTCGGCGAAGTCCTGAACCGTGGTGGTGAAGACCAAACGCCCGAGTTCCGCCAAGCGACTGTTGCGAATCGGGGGACCGAAGCGTAGAAGGCAGAGCTCGCGGAAGCGGTCCCATGGGGGCATGCCGCCCTCGTCCTGCTCGAGGGAGTAATACCATGTCTGGGCGGCGCCGCGGAGGTGGTACAAGGCGAGCCAAGTCCGGTCTGAGGCGAGGGTGCGCTGCCCTCGGAAGAACTGCTCGCATTGATTGACCCATTTGAGGGGGTCCTCGACGCCGTCGTACGTGGCGAAGTCGAGCTTGGCGTAGCGTGGGGGGTTGGGCCGGCGGCGCCCTGGCCGGGGTACTCCGCGCGGCCAGCGGAAGGCTCCGCAACACGCGAGTATGCCGGCTCCGGAAAGGAGGGCCTCGGAGGGTCCCCGGGGGTCGTGTAGACGGGAGGAGGTGCCGGTGCGCACGAGTAGACGGGCGGGAGCTCCGTCGCGGTCACCCACGCCGCGAGCCGTGAGGGCGACAGCGGGAACGGCACCCGCTGGATGGGGACTGATGTCTACGGGTGCTTCTATTCTTGTAGACAGTGTTGGGCCTCCAAGAGCGAGAGGTTTGTAGAACAACGGCAAGTTTTCCCTTAAGTGGATCACCCAAGGTTTATCGAACTCGGGGAGGAAGAGGTCAAAGATATCCCTCTCAAGCAACCCTCGCAATCACGATACAAGAAGTCTCTTGTGTCCCCAACACACCTAATACACTTGTCGGATGTATAGATGCACTAGTTCGGCGAAGAGATAGTAAAACACAGGTGGTATAGATGGTGGTAATATTGCAGGAAGTAAAGATGCAGTAAAACAGTAAACAAGCGGTGCCAGAAAATAGCTTGCTGGCGTGGGAAGCAATTCTTTGTGGTGGAAACAAGGCCCAGGGATCCTACTTTCACTAGTGGACACTCTCAACATTGATCACATAATAAATAAGTTCTCTTCCTTTGTGCTACATATACTCTTGTTTGATAATGAACACCATTCGTTGCGTAGGGCTACAAGAGCACCTCAATACCGGAGTTAACAAGCTCCACAACATTCGATATTCATGTTTAAGTAACCTTAGAGCATAATAGATCTTTGCAATCTAAACCGAGTACTAACATAGCATACACACTGTCACCTTTACACTATGAAGGGGGAATAAATCACATCAATACTATCATAGTAATAATTAACTCCATAACCTACAAAAGATTATGATCATAGCCTACGCCAAGAACTACACGATGCACACACTGTCACCATTACACCATGCAGGAGGAATAGACTACTTTAATAACATCACAAGAGTAGCACATAGACTAATAGCGATACAAAGCTCATCATATGGATCTCAATCATGCAAAGCAATTCATGAGATCATTGTATTGGGGTACGAGAGAGAGATTAACCACATAGCTACCGGTAGAGCCCTCAGCCCCGGTGGAGAACTACTCCCTCCTCATCATAGGAGACAGCGGCGGCGATGAAGATGGCGGTGGTGTCGATGGAGATGCCTTCCGGGAGCACTTCCCCGTCCGGCGGCGTGCTCGGAACAGAGACTCCTGTCCCCCGAATCTTGGCTTCGCGATGGCGGCGGCTCTGGAACTTTTCTCGTATCGTGGCTTATATGTTTAGGGTTTTCGCGACGGAGGCTTTAAGTAGGCGAAGAGGCGGAGTCGGAGGAGTCCTGGTGCAGCCACACCATAGGGGGGCGCCCCCCCCTTGGCCGCGCCGCCTTGTGGGGTGGGGCCCCCCTGGCTCCCCTCTGGCGCCTCTCTGGCTCTCTGGAAGCTTCCGCGAAATATAAGACCCTAGGCGTTGATTTCGTCCAATTCCGAGAATATTTCCTTACTAGGATTTACGAAACCAAAAACAGCAAAAAACAGGAACTGGCACTTCGGCATCTCGTTAATAGGTTAGTTCCGGAAAATGCATCAAAACGATATAAAGTGTGAACAAAACATGTAGGTATTGTCATAAAACTAGCATGGAACATAAGAAATTATGGATACGTTTGAGACGTATCAAGCATCCCCAAGCTTAGTTCCTACTCGCCCTCGAGTAAGTAAACGATAACAAGGATAATTTCTTAAGTGACATGCTACCAACATAATTTGATCCATACTATTGTAAAGCATATGAGATGAATGAAGTGATTCAAAGCAATGGTAAAGATGATGATTAAACAACTGAATCATATAGCAAAGACTTTTCATGAATAGTACTTTCAAGACAAGCATCAATAAGTCTTGCATAGGAGTTAACTCATAAAGCAATAGATTCAAAGTAGAAGGAATTGAAGCAACACAAAGGATGATTAAGTTTCAGCAATTGCTTTCAACTTGTAACATGTATATCTCATGGATAATTGTCAACATAAAGCAATATAACAAGTGCAATAAGTAAACATGTAAGAATCAATGAACACAGTTGACACAAGTGTTTGCTTCTAAGATAGAAAGAATAGGTAAACTGACTCAACATAAAAGTAGAAGAAAGGCCCTTCGCAGAGGGAAGCATGGATTACTATTTTTGTGCTAGAGCTTTTATTTTAAAAACATAGAAACAATTTTGTCGACGGTAGTAATAAAGCATATGTGTTATGTATAAGATATCCTATAAGTTGCAAGCCTCATGCATAGTATACCAATAGTGCCCACACCTTGTCCTAATTAGCTTGGATTAACATGGATTATCATTGCATAGCATATGTTTCAACCAAGTGTCACAAAGGGGTACCTCTATGCCGCCTGTACAAGGGTCTAAGGAGAAAGTTCGCATTGGATCTCTCGCTTTTGATCATTCTCAACTTAGGCACCCATACCGGGACAACATAGACAACAAATAATGGACTCCTCTTTTAATGCTTAAGCATTTAACAACAAATAAAATTCTCATAAGAGATTGAGGATTTGTGTCCAAACTGAAACTTCCACCATGATTCATGGCTTTAGTTAGCGGCCCAATGTTCTTCTCTAACAATATGCATACTCAAACCATTTGATCATGAAAATCTCCCTTACTTTAGACAAGACGAACATGCATAGCAACTCACATGATATTCAACAAAGGTGTAATAGTTGATGGCGTCCCCAGAAACATGGTTACCGCACAACAAGCAACTTATAAGAAATAAGACACATAGCAACATATTCAATACCACAATAGTTTTTAAGGCTATTCTTCCCATGAGCTATATATTGCAAAGACAAAGAATGGAATTTTAAAGGTAGTACTCAAGTAATGTACTTTGGAATGGCAGAGAAATACCATGTAGTAGGTAGGTATGGTGGACACAAATGGCATAGTTTTTGGCTCAAGGATTTTGGATGCTCGAGAAGAATTCCTCTCAATACAAGGCTTAGGCTAGCAAGGTTGTTTGAAGCAAACTCAAGTATAAAACGGTACAGCAAAACTTACATAAGAACATATTGCAAGCATTATAAGACTCTACACTGTCTTCCTTGTTGTTCAAACACCTTAACCAGAAAATATCTAGACCTTAGAGAGACCAATCATGCAAACCAAATTTTAACAAGCTCTATGTAGTTCTTCATTAATAGGTGCAAAGTACATGATGCAAGAGCTTAAACATGATCTATATAAGCACAACAATTGCCAAGTATCAAATTATTCAAAACATAATACCAATTACCACATGAGCATTTTCCGTTTCCAACCATATAACAATTAACGAAGCAGTTTCAACCTTCGCCATGAACATTAAAAGCTAAGAACACATGTGTTCACACGAACCAGCGGAGCGTGTCTCTCTCCCACACAAGGATGAACTTATTGAAACAAAACAAAAACAAACAGACGCTCCAAGTAAAGTACATAAGATGTGACCGAATAAAAATATAGTTTCAAGAGAAGAAACACGATAAATTGTTGATGAAGAAGGGGATGCCTTGGGCATCCCCAAGCTTAGATGCTTGAGTCTTCTTGAAATATGCAGGGATGAACCACAGGGGCATCCCCAAGCTTAGACTCTTCACTCTTCTTGATCATAGTATATCATCCTCCTCTCTTGACCCTTGAAAACTTCCTCCACACCAAACTCGAAACAAACTCATTAGAGGGTTAGTGCATAATCAAAAATTCACATGTTCAGAGGTAAAACAATCATTCTTAACACTTCGGACATTGCCCAAAGCTTACGAAAGTTAATGGAACAAAGAAATCTATTCAACATAGCAAAAGAGGCAATGCAAAATAAAAGGCGGAATCTGTCAAAAGCGAACAATCCGTAAAGACGAATTTTCCAGAGGCACTTAACTTGCTCAGATGAAAAAGCTCAAATTGAATGGAAGTTGCGTACATATCACGTGGATCACGCACGTAAATTGGCAGATTTTTCTGAGTTACCTACGAGAGAACCCTGCCCAAATTCGTGACGGAAGAAATCTGTTTCTGCGCAGTAATCCAAATCTAGTATCAACCTTGCTATCAAAGACTTTACTTGGCACAACAATGCAATAAAATAAAGATAAGGAGAGGTTGCTACAGTAGTAACAACTTCCAAGACTCAAATATAAAACAAAAGTGTTGTAGTAAAATAAAGACATGGGTTATCTTCCAAGAAGTGTTTTCTTTATAGCCATAAAGATGGGCTCGATAATTTTAATGATGCACTCGCAAAAAATAAGAGTTGAAGCAAAAGAGAGCATCAAGAAGCAAATTCAAAGCACATTTAAGCCTAACCCACTTCCTATGAAAAGGAATCTTGTACACAAAAAAATAATGAAGAACAAAGTGACAAGCATAGGAAGATAAAACACGAGTAACTTCAAGATTCTCAACATAAAGAGGGGAAACTTAATATTATTAAGATGCATATTACCATGTTTCCCTCTCTCATAATAATTTTCAGTAGCATCATTGATGAAATCCACAATATACCCATTACTTAAAACATTCTTATCATGGTTCATATGCATAAAAGTATCATTAATTTTGGCATAAGAAGAGTTCTTCTCATTAATAGTAATTGGAGCAAGATTATTATCAAGAATTTGAACATGGTAAACAAGTTGCATACTAAGGGAATTGTTTTTGGCAATCCAATCATAACTATGACAAGTTTCATAAGGATAGTTATAACCTATATCATAGCATTATTTATAATAATCATCAAAGATTGGAGGCACAGTGTCATCATAAGAAATAGAATAGTTATCTTTCACAGTATGTTCATCTGTGACCATACCATCATTGTTACTAGAAGGAGATGTATCAAACATATAATGATCAGTAGCAAAGGATTTTCAAACACCTCATCCCCAAGCTTAGAGCTTTCTATATCATTATGGTAAGAAGCATGGATAGTACTGATACTATGGCAATTATTAACATTATTATTTTCAGAATAAGTTTCCCAGAGATTTGCAATATCAAAAGTAGTGTGCTCTTTCAAATCATGATCACTAATGTAGGTAAAGGGCATAGGAAGATCATTGTACTCAGATTCATTATCATAATAATCATCAGGAGCAACATACTTACGGTTACCTATCGTTATCTCATACACGCGGGGATATGCTGTTACCTCTTTATTTTTATTCCCTTCTTCTTCTTCTTCGTTCCTTCTTCTTCTTCTTCTTCTCCTTCTCCTTCTCCTCGTTCCCTTCTTTAGGAGGGAGAGGCTTGATGAGACGCTTCTCCACATAACCTCGCTTTATTTCCGTAAACAATAGAAGAAACTTGGGAGGATTCCTCCTTTTCATTAATAAGTTTGAAACACACGAATGGTCCTGTCATATTTTGGCAAAGTGTCATCTTCTAAAATATTTTGTATGTAAGTACTTGTATGGCAATTATTAATGCAATAAGAAAGACACCCTTGCAGGACATCATCAATATCAAGATCACTCATATGTAACAAAGAGATTTTTCTTTATAACTCTTCACACCACAAAAATAAAGTAAGTTCATCATGCTGATTAGGAGTAATTTCATCATTACAATACAAATTTGCAGCACTCATGGGGTGCGAATTATCATTGGAGGAGCATTGAAAATTAAAATGACCCGCTCTATGGCAAAGTTCACAAATAAAAGGATAGAGGGCACAAACTTTTTTACCAAGATCATCTAGAGCCCTAGACCACTTTCTAGTTTTTTCATTAATATGATGGATACAATATTCATCTTCGATTTGATTAATTCCACAAGGTCTATGCATTCCACAAAAATTAACATGCTTATAGGAAATAGCATTCTTAGGAGTTTGAGCATGTTTATTGCAATCATTAACAACAATTTCATCCTTCATACAAGCCTCTTTAAAAGGTTCATGATACTTATCAAAATTCTTCCTATGAAATTCAAAATGAGAGGCAAAAGCTTTATAATGATTTGCAGCAACTTGAGAGTCAAGACCATAGGTAGCACTCATATTTCGAAATTTACCAGTATCCATAAAAGTTTCAATGCATTCATAATCATAATTTATACCTGACTCTCTACCTTTGTCGTTTTCCCAATCTTCAGCGTTCTCCTCAATCCGATCAAGAAGGTCCCTTTTAAAATCTTCTTTGTTGCACGTGAATGATCCAGAACAAGTAGTATCCAGCAAGGTTTTATCTTGAAAAGAAAGTCTTGCATAGAAATTATCAAAGATGATATTACCAGGAAGCTCATGAATGGGGCATTTGAGCATTAAAGACTTCAATCTTCCCCATGCTTGGGCAATACTCTCTCCATCATGAGGCCAGAAATTATATATGCGGTTCCGGTCTTTGTGAATTTCACTTGGAGGATAGAATTTAGAGTAAAATAGAGGCACAATATCCTTCCAATCAAGAGAGTTCCCATTCTTCAGCAATTTATACCAATGCGCCGCTTTACCAGACAGCGATATAGAGAATAGTTTCTTCCTAACTTCATCCATAGAGATACCTGCACACTTGAATAACCCGCATAATTCATGCAAAAACAGTAAATGATCTCCAGGATGGATAGTTCCATCCCCTTCATAGCGCTTATCCATAACACGTTCAATAATTTTCATAGGGATTTTATATGGAATACTTTCAGTAGGTGAATTTAAAATATCACAAGCATCATTAGAGTTATCGCATATGGGAGATAAAGTATTATCAGAGCAAAGTTTCTCCCCTAAAGATGGGAAGCTAAAAAGATCACAAAAACTAGCTTCCCCAAGCTTAGACTTCTCCATAGCATTAGCGGTAATTGCATTCATACTAATAACATTGCTACTATCATGCAAATAAGGTTCCATAGGTTTTTTAATTTTCGCATCAAACAATTCTAACTTAGGAAAAAGATTAAAAAGCTCACCAATTTTTTTGTTGTTTTCCATTATGCCTAACTAGTGAAAATAAAAACAAGAAACAGAAAGATGCAATTGCAGAATCTAAAGGAGATAGCTTCGAGCACTCACACACCGGCAACAGTGCTAGAAAATAGCTTAGTAGTCAGAGGATGTGAATACCTTTTACCTTACCTCCCCGGCAATGGCGCCAGAAAATAGCTTGATGTCTACGGGTGCTTCTATTCTTGTAGACAGTGCTGGGCCTCCAAGAGCAGAGGTTTGTAGAACAGCAGCAAGTTTTCCCTTAAGTGGATCACCCAAGGTTTATCGAACTCAGGGAGGAAGAGGTCAAAGATATCCCTCTCAAGCAACCGTGCAATCACGATACAAGAAGTCTCTTGTGTCCCCAACACACCTAATACACTTGTCAGATGTATAGGTGCACTAGTTCGGCGAAGAGATAGTAAAACACAGGTGGTATAGATGGTGGTAATATTGCAGGAAGTAAAGATGTAGTAAAACAGTAAACAAGCGGTGCCAGAAAATAGCTTGCTGGCGTGGGAAGCAATTCTTTGTGGTGGAAACAAGGCCTAGGGATCCTACTTTCACTAGTGGACACTCTCAACATTGATCACATAATAAATAAGTTCTCTTCCTTTGTGCTACATATACTCTTGTTTGATAATGAACACCATTCATTGCGTAGGGCTACAAGAGCACCTCAATGCCGGAGTTAACAAGCTCCACAACATTCGATATTCATGTTTAAGTAACCTTAGAGCATAATAGATCTTTGCAATCTAAACCGAGTACTAACATAGCATACACACTCGTCACCTTTACACTATGAAGGGGGAATAAATCACATCAATACTATCATAGTAATAATTAACTCCATAACCTACAAAAGATTATGATCATAGCCTACGCCAAGAACTACACGATGCACACACTGTCACCATTACACCATGCAGGAGGAATAGACTACTTCAATAACATCACAAGAGTAGCACATAGACTAATAGAGATACAAAGCTCATCATATGGATCTCAATCATGCAAAGCAATTCATGAGATCATTGTATTGGGGTACGAGAGAGAGATTAACCACATAGCTACCGGTAGAGCCCTCAGCCCCGGTGGAGAACTACTCCCTCCTCATCATAGGAGACAGCAGCGGCGATGAAGATGGCGGTGGTGTCGATGGAGATGCCTTCCGGGGCACTTCCCCGTCCCGGCGGCGTGCTGGAACAAGAGACTCCTGTCCCCGAATCTTGGCTTCGCGATGGCGGAGGCTCTGGAACTTTTCTCGTATCGTGGCTTATATGTTTAGGGTTTTCGCGACGGAGGCTTTAAGTAGGCGAAGAGGCGGAGTCGGAGGAGTCCTGGTGCAGCCACACCATAGGGGGGCGCCCCCCCCCTTGGCCGCGCCTCCTTGTGGGGTGGGGCCCCCCTGGCTCCCTTCTGGCGCCTCTCTGGCTCTCTGGAAGCTTCCGCGAAATATAAGACCCTGGGCGTTGATTTCGTCCAATTCCGAGAATATTTCCTTACTAGGATTTCTGAAACCAAAAACAGCAGAAAACAGGAACTGGCACTTCGGCATCTCGTTAATAGGTTAGTTCTGGAAAATGCATCAAAACGATATAAAGTGTGAACAAAACATGTAGTTATTGTCATAAAACTAGCATGGAACATAAGAAATTATGGATACGTTTGAGACGTATTAGGGACGCCCTAGGGCAGCGAGGCGGGCCCGTCGCTGGGGGACGGCTGCCACAACGACCACGGCGGTGGAGGTGGCGAGGCCGGGGGCGGGGCGGGCACGCCCTGGGCGGGGGAAAATGCCGGCGCGGCCGAGTAGGCGTTGAGGGCCGGCGGCAGCGGCGGCGTGGTCATCCCCTGAGTGCCAATTAGGTACAGGCGGATGCCCTGGACCGCCGTGGCGAGGTCGCGGATGGCCGCCGAGACCTCCTGCTGCGAGAGAAGGGGAGCGACGTCGGAGGGCACTGCCATGGACGCCGCGGCTCCCGTGGAGGGCGGCGGCTGCGAGAGCGGCGGAGCGGGAGGCGGCGGGGCGGGCGGCGCGGCGGTGGTGGTGGTGGCCGGCGAAGACGACATGACCGAACGAGGACAATCTGATACCAAATTGGTAGAACCAGCTAGTCTACCCGGTCTAGGGCGGAGATTGTATGGGAAGGAAGGGGCGGTGTGCGTGCGGAGGCGAGGGCGCCGTTGTGCGGCTGGGCAAAAGCGGCGGCGGAAGGCGGAGGCGGCGGCTAGGGTTTGGGACTCCGACTCCTTGAGGAGTCGGCAACAAATATGTTTATTGTTTGATTGATTCTGGTTGATTACAACTTGCTTATATAAGAGAAATCTGCTAATTGGACTAAGCCCCTAATCTGCTAATTGGGCTAAGCCCCTAACTAAGCCTAGCTGGTGGATCCCTCCGGTGGTAGACCAAACCGGTCATAACACAGCAACGGCAAGGTTAGTCACACATCTTGATCTGCATGAATAGCTCGCATCGGCTCAAGCACGTCTGGCAAGGTGCGAATATGGCGCAGCTCCGTTGCTATCATCTGGTGAGTAGAGACGTTGAGCCTTTGGTGAGGAGATGGACGGGGGCTATATACACAACGCAAGGAGAGAGAGGGGGAAATAAATTCATTGATTTTATTTGGAAATTAGTGGAGAAGATGAAGAGGAAGGGAACATAGTTGTTTTCCTATATGCGGTTGTTTATGGCAGAAATAGTGAGGGAGGGGAAGAGATAGCACCATCACGAAGATTGATTGATCGAGAGGATGAAATATTAATGGTTGTCGCCCGTAGGTGCTTGGTGGCCGCAAAATTGAAAATTGTTGTAGAGAAGAAACATAGTGGTGGGCCGGTTTCTTCCATCAGACGAGCATCAAATAGGATTCAGTTATGGGCTGCATGTGGAATCAAGTAGTGGGATGTACTGTTGGCATGCACCGGTCAAAACATACATACGAAGGCTGTAACGGAAACTGAAAATGGGAAACAGAACATGAGGGATTGTTGAACTGGCATACACCTTGAGGTGTCATAGCTGCATGTCAAGAGAAATGGAGGTAGTGGGAATTCCTATTTAGAGATAGAAGATACATATACTCGTAAGAATAGAGTTGTGCTTCACCTCTTGGACATGCCTGTTACTAGATAAGGATTGGCATGATGTACAGCTGTGTTTTGGACATGCCTGTTA
The DNA here is from genome assembly GCF_022539505.1 of Lolium rigidum. Taxonomy (NCBI): domain Eukaryota; kingdom Viridiplantae; phylum Streptophyta; class Magnoliopsida; order Poales; family Poaceae; genus Lolium; species Lolium rigidum. The sequence continues at coordinate 191,115,828 of NC_061513.1, read as the reverse complement.
CTAGAGGGGGATTCCTACGCGCTTTGTTGCGCCCGTTTTGTACAGCTGTGTTTTTGTAGTTTGTGCGTGTCAGGCTTGGTCTAAATCTGTGGCAATGCACTTACAAACTGGTGCGGAGGCCGCACACCTTTGCATCTAATTAGACTCAATAATCACGTTTTCTGTATGATTCGGTGTTGTGTCATTTAGTTTGTTAGAAAGAATCAACAAAAACTTTTCTAGCATGTTGGAGCTCAAAAGGTGATAGTAACACCAACTTTTATTTTTAATTTTGATGATAGCACCATTCACAGGGGTAGGTCAAATGTTCTTTAGACTTCCCTCGCAGATATCCTGAAAAGATCAAATGGCAGATAAAGGCATAATGAGTACACATATATTTCTCTTTGTGGTCTTACAAGAAAACAGTAATTTGTCTGCCAATAATAGAACGAATACTCCAGGAAATATTGGATACAAATCAGATATCTAGTGGCTCCAATACTAAGTAGAGAGTGAATCTAGCCTCCATGTGCGTGTTGCACCCCCGACATCGCGCCATAGACACCTGCGTCCAGATTCGGGGGCAGATCCATTTGAAGTTCCAGTAGTACGTTTACATGGAGTGATTAGGCAAGGCCGATGCAGGCGAGGTACGGGCTTACGCTGCGCACGCTGCCATCCTGTACGAAGGAAACAGTGCATTTATTGGTTCTTTGCAGGCACATCGCAACTTGGTTGCTACTGACTCCACAGATTCATCGGGTTGCGCGTGCGGGCAACTATTCGAATGCATGCGAAAGTGATGCCATGGTGCGGAACTTTCGCTGGATCGCACGTAATTTGTTTCTGGCTATTTCGTGTGACGCATATAACCGGCCCAAACCCCCGGCGGAGAAAGGACCAGACCAGACGTTAATGTTGGGCAGATGATTAGCATTCGTGGGAGATCGGCTTCGGCGTGAGGTACGGTAGAAACCGTAAGAACAACACATACGCCACCACAAGCTCACATTTCAAGACCACAATGGCCATTGGGCTCACAATTTAAGACGACATAGTCGTACCTCTACGGACATGCATATACTTATTAAGCGCTATCATAACATCACAGTCATCACATAAATGTGGTGGCAAGAGGCTTATTGAGCGCTATCATAACATCACAGTCATCACGTAAATGTGGTGGCAGATCTGCTTCGGCCTAGACTGGCACTACGTTGCGGCAGCACAGGCCTGACGACACTCGGTGATGGGTCATTCCGCGGCCTAAACTAATTCCACCGGAACGTGACTCTTGTTGTTTTTGATAGCCATCATCTTGCTCAGATATCTAGCCCTTACGTATCTTCAACGGGGAGACGCCAAAATCGACAGACGGTGTTTATATCTGCCGGTTTGCGGACACGAAAATGGTTATTTTTTTACCGCGCGTCCGTTTGCGTCTGGGTGTGCCTCCAGCCACCCGACGCATATTATTTTTCCAACAATTTTTTCATTCAACTGAAGAGCATAATTTGCATATGAAATAAAGAAAAACAAGAAGGAACAAAGACTAAAATGAAAACGGCTAGGCCCCTAGACTACATGTCGCCCCTCGGGGCGGTTGACGACTCGGCCCCGCCGTTACCTCCCTCCCTCCTCCGCTTCTTCGTCGCCCGCCGTTCCATCCGACGCGCGATCGCCGTAGCTCAGTAGGCTTGGATAACATCGTCGACGCTATCCTCGTTCTCGCCGTCAAACTCCTCGGTGTCGGAGTTGTCAGTCGGGGCAGGTGGAGTCAGAGATGGAGACGGAGGTAGAGGCGGATTAGCGTGTCCGCCGCCCGCGCTGCTCATCGTGAAGGTTGTGCGGTGGCTAGGGTTGAGGAGGGGATGAGGTAGCCGAGCGTACGCCCCTCTTTATATACACTGGAGGAAGCCGATGGGCGTGACACGCTTGGCAACGCCATTAGTTTCCTTGGTAGAGGTGGGCGGCGGCCGCACGCCACGCGAGGTGTCGCCATTAACGTGGCATAGACTGCCGAAGCGATGCATCGTCGCCAGTACTGGCGCACTTGAGAAGACGCATCGACCTAGGTCGCTTCCAGACGGGCCCATGGGAGATACGAGCGGTCATGCGGCGCGATCGCCAAGACGCATCAGAAACGCATATTTGGGCCATGTTTGCGTTTCAGCGGACAGCTCGGTCACTATGCATCGGGCCGCTGTGCCTGGGTGCAGACACATTTTTCGACTGTGTGGTTGTAAACGGTCGCTCGGTCTACGTTGCACAAATATTATGACGAGGTTTTACTTTTGTTTTTTGAGTGGAATGAGGAGGTTTTACTTGATAAATCTAAAGGTATAATTGCTGCACTCCCATGGGGCTTGACAGAGCATCCATGTTACGCACGTCGCTGGCACGGGTTGGGCCGCTGGCCTCGCTAGCCTTCCAGCGATTGGGCCACGCATCGTACAGCGGTTGGACACGAAGTCGTGCGAAGAGAGACATGAGAAAAGTAAGACAAAACGAGTGCCCAGGCCGAACCCTATCCCAAGGACACATTGCATGTCACCGTATGACATGCGGCCTAAATTCAAATTTAAATATTGCGAAAAATATGAAAAAAATCATACATGTTCACAGCACATATTAAGATAACCCCTGAAAATTTCAGATCAAAATTCGAAACATACATCGAGAAACAAAAAAGAGAAACTCAGATGTGAATAGTCTACACAGAAACTCAAATTTAAATTTGGAACTATTCATGACAGATTTCTCTTTTTTGTTTCTCGATGTATGTTTCAAATTTTGATCTAAAATTTTTAGGGGTTATCTTAATATGTGCTGTGAATATGCATGATTTTTTTCAGATTTTTGGCAATGTTTAAATTTGGATTTAGACCGCATGTCACACGGTGACATGCAAAAGGTGCATGTCACCAGATCTGTATCCCTATCCCAATCCGGATAGAGATCAGGTGACATGCACCTTTCGCATATCACCGTGTGACATGCGGTCTAAATCCAAATTTAAACATTGCGAAAAAATTTGAAAAAATCATGCATGTTCACAACACATATTAAGATAACCCCTAAAAATTTCAGATCAAAATTCGAAACATACATCAAGAAACAAAAAAGAGAAATCTGTTCCCAAATTCAAATCTGAGTTTCTCTGTACACTATTCACATCCGAGTTTCTCTTTTTTGTTTCTCGATGTATGTTTCGAATTTTGATCTGAAATTTTGAGGGGTTATCTTAATATGTGCTGTGAACATGTATAATTTTTTTCAAATTTTTTCGCAATGTTTAAATTTGAATTTAGACCGCATGTCACCGTGTGACATGCAAAAGGTGCATGTCACCTGATCTGTGTCCTCCCAATCCTCCCCAATCCCGCAACCGCCGCTTCCCCAGTTCCTGCAGCCGCCTCCTCGCTCCCTGCCACCGCCTCCTCAGCATCAACCGTCGCCTCACTCCCCGCCGCCACCTCCCCAGCCGCAGTCGTCGCCTCGCTCCCCGCCGCCGGTCTCCTCTCCGGCGAGTGTTGTGGGCCGCGTCCTCCCCCTCATCAAGGCCAAGGACGAGCGGTGGGGGTTGGTGCTGAACCACAAGGGCCTCGTCGTGGCGGGCTCGGCTCTGGCACGGCCATGCCGTGTTCATCGGCTCCGGCGAGGCAGGGGACGTGGGCGTCGGCCACGGCCACGGCCGTTCTCGATGGCTTGCTGGCCATGACGGGATCCAAGAGGACATGGCTGGCACGGCCGCCATCTCCTCGGTGTTCATCGGCTCCGTCGATGCAGGGACTTGGGCATCGGCCGTCCTCGGCGGCACGCTGGCCGGCGGCGGTGAACACGTGGAGCCGCTCTTTGAGTTATACCACAAGATTCAGGAGGACATCGAGGCCAACCTCTCTGAACCGCCATCCTCACCATCAAGAATATGTCCACCTACAGGTCTGTAGCACACCCCTCTACGTATCAGCACAATTTTCCTCATGTTTTTTGAAGAGGATTATTGTTTTCTGTTTTTGGTTCCCAAAGTCCTCCTCTGAAAACAGATCCGCACTATGTAAGGTCATGCATCTAGGTAAACCATCATGTTCCTATTTATATGTTTCCATTAATAATCATCATGTCTAAAAAGTTCCCTAGATTTAACCTCGCTGAACATGACATTTTGGTTTGCAGATTCTGTATTGTAAGGACCTCCTCTTCATGTATTATTCAATGTCGAGCTCGACAAAGTGTAGAATTGAACTGTTGCATATGTGTCTATGAAATCTGCAGCTGGTACATCAATTTTACTTGGCATAAAGATTTCAGATTGCTGCAGATTGTTCCCTCTTTATTTTTCTGCCTTTTGCTTTATATACTGAAGCTTTGGGTATTTTTATAATCGTAGGTCGAATTTGTTGACGTTTTGTTTGACCTTTTGCAGGCTATCAGGTAAGTATCCTCCCCACAAAAAGAAACATGTAGCTATTTGATATATGGAAGAAAGCACATTACGAGCTCCCCTTTTTTTACAAACCTTTCTTAATAGAAATAGTTAAGGAAATTGGTTAATCATAGTTTATTAGTTGAACCGATTAAGATGATTTGTTAAAACAATGTCCAAGCATAGATGAATCATCCTCCGTTGATCATGGCCTTTAACCTTGCTTCTGTAATGTGACAAGCTACGATTGTCCATAGTGAGATAGCTGCCTCTTTCTTAGTAGTTGCCTAGATATTTTAATTAATTACATGAAGCCAACTTTGCTTTGTTTCCCCATAAATATAGCTGATGTATCCATCTATTTGATTTTTTGCATTTTTTTAATCTTTTGGTTCAGGAGAGATAGGAAAATATCAGAATTGAGTTGGTTCCTGAAGTAAATTAGCCAGCGGGCCTCACCCCGCGTTCCGGAAGTAGTTGATAGTAGTTTCAAACTTGCTCAGATAGTATTTTCTTGAGATTTAGGATGTACCTTTTGAGTCTCAGTTATCAAATGAATGATTTATTTATTTTACTACTGGTAAGGAATGATAACTTTGGCCTATTAAAATTTTGAAGTGTTCACCATAGATTTCTAAATTCATTCATGCTGGCATAATTTATTATGTTTCTAACTATGAACACTAATTATTCTCTGGTTTCGTCTTTACCCGTGAACGATATAACAAGACATGTTGATTCCTATGTTTTGCATCTATACCACTCTGTTTACAGTAACATTGAAAAATTGTTGGTATCCCTTTCCTATGGAAATTATTGTAGTGGTGGTGGAGTGTCTGCTGCTGCAAAAATTGCAGTTTATTCAAAGGAACTGAAGCAAGTCTTTACAGATGTGGGAGAATCCTTGAGGATTTGATGCACAAGGTCTTCTACGGAACGCAAAGAAGAGTATACAATGACTTACAGGTCTGGATAGCAAGATATAGATAGCCTTTTCTCTTTTTTGCCTCTTTTTTTGCATTACTACATACTATCTTTCATTAATTTGTTTGTGCATTTCACTATTAGCCTATGGTTCATTGAAATTACTTATTTTTGGTTTATTGCTATAGCCTGCAGGTGTATTTTATGGCTACCAACTTGCATCCAGATTCCTGAACTGAATGCAGTAGCCTGTTTGGTTGGTGTCTTGTGTGTGATACGCCTGACCTGTAGACTTCCTGGGAACTGCATGTGTGTTGTTGCTGAATTTTACATGGCCACAACTTGATTGCTCTAATGCTGCATGCTCCCACGTGAGCTTCATTATTATCAAGCTGAGTTAGGATTTCGTCAACCGTAAGTATTAACATTGAAGTGAAGAATTGGCTGTACCAAAGCATGTTTAGAACCCTGCATCATTGTTGTTGTTAACATGAGCGCATATTCTTTTTTGTGTGCATTTATTTGAAGATGTTAAGGTGTGATCCCAACTACTTAGGTTTGAGTGGCAGCAGTTTTTTACACTGTCGGTGACAAGGTTTCAGTGGTTGCCTATGTGGTGCAGGTGCTCACGTGCCTCTGTCTGCACCTCCTCTATGAGCTCACCTCCTCTGCTGTTCTGGCCTGGCCATGGCCTCCCGCAGCGTGGTGCGGTGGTAGGCTATGGTTGTCCGGCCCATGCTACGGGTAGCTTGCTCTCCTTAGACTATGGCCACCGTGAGCTTACTATGAAGTTCGCAACTTTTTTTTCTCACTCCATTGCCTCACCAAGGTAATACAGTAGATTTATCCAGGAGGTGTTCGACGGTAATATAAATTGTTTGCTCTTATCATCTTTACTAATATGCATGTTGTTAGGCTCTCCTTTGTTACTAAAATACAGTTCATAAAATTTAGAAGAATATTGTGCAATTTTTTTTTCTGTATAAGAAATATGGTGACTAAAACATAGGCCTGGATAAATAAATGTGAGGTCTCATCCATTTTCTCTTTATCCTCTGAACTGCTGCAAATTTTTAAAAGATGCTTAGGCTACATGTACTCTAATTCCAGAGAGTGAGTTTTCTCAGTATTTGCTTTTTTAAAAATGATGAGAAGAACTAATATTATTAGGATATCCAACTGCGTTACAATATAGATTCCATCAGGAAATTTAGTTCATAGTGAATCTGATGTTTCACGATTATGCAGTTCCCAAACATTTGGTGTTCTGCTTACTCTGTACTCTTTGCCTCAGATATAAGGAGATTGTGATAGCTGCAGCTGAAGATGAATAAAGGGGTACTGAAAAACTTGAGTAAGCCATATATTTGAAGGTATATTGTTTCCACTTTCTTCTATCCTTTTTGTTCCTGGTCTCATTTGATGGGAGGTTTTTATCGAGCCATTTCCAAATTTCTTTTACTAGATATTATTGGAAGGATCAGTATGGTCTCAGACATCATACTTGTCCACACCATGCATTAGAAAATCCCTTCGAACCCGAGACGGTTATGCTCAAGGATCCTCTGTTTTCTTTTACAGAAGATGATTCTACTGATGATTTATGTACCTTACTGTTTCTGGCTGTGTAAATTTGCAGGGGCAATGCAATGTGGCTGGCTCTTTCAGATGAGTGTGCCGTTCATTTTGATGCAGAATCAGTATGTGCTATATGACATAAAGAGTCAATCATTACTATTTTGTGGGAACATCAGCTAAGACAGCTCATGGCACTCCTGCTCATCGCTTCTTAATAATCTGTATAGTTTGGTGAATTCATATTTCATATTTATTGCACTAAAGCTTCCATTTTCTCCTTGTGTTCGTTTTATTGGTAAGTGCAAGTTACAAAAATTTCAGCTTTGTTGACATTGACAAGGGGCTGTGGACCTGCAGTTCTCCACGAATGATGAGGCCGCGGTGAGAGAGAGGTTTCATGTTTTGGTATCATTATGTCCACTGCTAATTTCTGTGGTGAATTTTGCTTCAATATTTTTTAATTTATCCTACTACCTTATTATCACATAACTATTCTAATAATTGGAAGTCTACTTATGTTTCTAATAGTTTTCGACAGGAAAATCAAGGCTGAGCTTTTAATTACATTTAGGTTCAAGAAAAACGTTCTCCCTCCGATCCTAGTGTACTACATAAGTACAAAGTTTCTGGCACTTATTATTGATCGGAGGGAGTAACTGATTCATTAATATGTGGAAAGGCACCGGAATGTATGCCTTAATATATGCAATCATTGGTATTTGTTTCTATTCTTTTATAACTTAGTAGTTCCTAGCTAGCTTTATATGGCACATGCAATAGTAGTACTGCTAAATATGCAATCATTAATATTTGTTTCTATTCTCTTATATTTTTATCATATAATTGAGAGCATAGTTTTTGGCATATCTCTGAATTCATTAATATTTCATCGAAGGCTTCTTGAGATGGCCTGATCTCTGAATTCTGTAGTGATAAAAAGTCTTCGTATTCTGTGCGTTTAAATATATGCTTTGGGATGGCTAAAGAAATGAATATGCTGGGAACTTATGAAGCTGGAATAATTATACTTACCTGGGCTTCTACCATTTGACCAATTGTCTGCCTAATTTTTGTCCTCATATTTTGTTCAACCGAATCCTGGTGAGTAACATGGTACCCTTCTACAGACCCCTGTTTCTTGATTAGATTGCAGTGAAAGAATTATTATGCAGTTCTTAGAGAATTAATGTATTATTTAAATTCAATGGATGCATTTTAGTAAATTGCACATATCTTGATCGTTGTTGTTGCAAGTGGTTTGGTGAGAAAAGATAGATAATGTAGGGCGGTTATATGCTTGCTGGACGTGGGCACATATGCATGGTGCAGATGACCAAGCAGATGCACGCCAATGTGCCTCTTTCTATTGATTTTTTATAAAATATATTTATCCTGAAAAAGGAACAAATATGTACTTTGTTATGTTTCTTTGTTTCTCTGTATTGTAATAAATTATATATAAAAAATGCAAAAGGTTCAGTTGGCACAAAAACTTGCATTTTATTTTTTTTGAAATTAATTGAATATGAAGCCAACTACTCAGATGCGTCCAGTCTATATTTATTATGGGGGTCTTTCATTTTGCTTCTAATGGCTGCTTGCCAGCTAATAGAAATAATATTTTTGTTGTTTCTTGGCTGAACTTTTCCCATATCATGAAGTTGAGCTTTGTCGAATTGTTTGCGTGCCAAATTTTCTTCTTCAGTTGTACTTATGATTGATCAACGGTTTGCTCATGGTTTCATTTGGTGTATAATTCTACCACAGGTGTTGGGATGCAGAGGCGAGTAGCAAGCTTTTAAAGGTGCGACTCAAAAGTGAATCGCCAACCCCCTGCAACTCATTGAGTAGCCGACAAAAATCATTTTATAGTCATCACAAGTCGTTGTATAGTCGCGAGCAAATATACAATGACTCGGTGGCTGTACAACGACTCAAAGAGAAGTTGATATTTAATGCCCACATATGCTGGCTGTAGCTACCCAGTGTCTAAATTACCATCCGCAGTCAAAGGAAATACGAAGAAAAATTTGTTCAGGGTACATTGTGTTACTACTACGTTATATATCCTTTTTATTATTAGCAGGTGGTATTGTATTGTGCTATAGTTTGTTTGTACTGCTTTGGTTAGATACATTTTACCGATGACTATTCCTTATTTTGTGCATTTAGTCTTTTTGTACATAAATAACAAAGCTTAAGGGTTCTATTTTATAATAGGTAAGTTGAATATAAGGTTCCTGAGTCTATGCTCCATATTGTTTTTGTAGCTATGATCAGCGCGGTGAAGACCATCATTATTTCTGTCTATCTGTGTGTTTCCTTCTAATGTTGTTTCACTCTACGCAGCGGCAAGTTATGATTTACTACACGCAGCGGCAAGATATGGTCTCTATATGCTTAATTTTTACTTTTCTTTAGGCAAGCAGGGTGAACATAACTCACTTTACTTAATAAACTAAAGATAGATCTGAAAGTGCCACGATTTTCCCCCTCTAATTAGCAGAGAGTTTGCTTGGCCAACCAGATAACACGTACGAGAAAGAGGATCATACCGATCAGTTGCTTGCCTACCTTTTCCCTCCGGGTGATCTATAAATTGATGCCCACGGAGCTCCTCATCTTAGTCCGGAGTCCTGGACCAGCTTCGAATCCTGAATCCTGTTGTTCCGGTACGTCTCCAATCTCAACTGGTGCTCATGAGCCGCATCGTTGCTCTTCAAGTTCAAAGCCGCACAACGTCGGTCAGGTATATAGGTAGCTACCCCGACTTGCAGGGTACCGCACCAGCCGCGGTGGCTCCACTTCGCTCGGACCGCGTCAGCTCCACTCCGTTCTCCTTTTTTGGTTGCCTTTTTTTTGTCCATCCGCTCCTTCAGAGCAAGCGATTCTCTCTACTCTGTCGATACTACCGAAATCATCTTGATGGGCTACCCGCATTCTGACAGTAAACTTAGGCCATTCCCAAAGCCGGTTTCTTATCGCAGGTTCTGCCGACATGGCACCGTAATTTATTAAGCTATCTGTTAGCCAAGAAAGTCTTGGGGCTTCTCCCTATGCAACGCAACGCAGCGATCCGTGTGCCTGCAGCCCCACCTTGCTCCATCGATTCATCCCCTCCATACAAGCTGACCTTCCCTGCTTCATGCTGCATGGTGAGAAGGATCCCGTGCCTTTTGAGAATAATGATGAAGGGATATAGTACTAACCAAAATTTTCCTCTAAAAAAATTCTAACCAGAATGTATGGACGTGAGTGTCAGAGCGAGGGATAAGATAAGGACAAAGTGCTTTTACTAGACGGGAGAGGTAAAGGTTTGTGTTGTTGGGTAACTATTGTCAGAAAATCATAAACACAGGGTAAAAAGTAGAATTCACTCTAAATTTTAATTATCAATTTATTCTCCTGCTTGCTGGAAAAAATACGTCATGATAATAAAGAGCAACCTAGGATACCACGCTAATTCGTGTGGTAGACCTTATTGATCAATAGTACCCTCTCCATCCAAAAAAATATCTCAATTTGATAATCCATGGATAAGAAAAGAATGCTAAGTTACTCTACCACACTTTTGAAGCACACTGCCAAGATAGTTAGCACTAACAATATACGAAGAAACTTTGATACCATGGGCACCATAATTACATGAAATTTATTTCGGTGATGTGTCCACTCTGAATTTAGCTTTTGGTGTGTGCTGCTATCAGCTCTTAGTAAATCATGTTTTTGTTGGTTTCAGATTATCTTTTCACTTAAACTTCTTTGTCACTTGTTGTACACCATATACACCAACACATCTATCGAGGAGTCACCACTTATGTTGGACAGATTCATCTACAGCCGGTTGCGGGAGTGTGGACAGAGGGAACGAGGTGGTTGCGGGCGGCGGCAGACAGTCGCTATGCGGCAATGTTGTCCAAGAGTGGGGGATAAATGGGGCGAGTGTGGTCATATACCACTCGATGTTTGCAAGTAGAATTTATTGCTTCAGCTGATTTTGGCAAATCGTTTCTTGATTTTGTTGCTCTCGGCAGAATAACCAATTGTTAATTTCTATAATATATATTCTTCTTGTTTGCCTGGTTGTATATAAATGTTTGTTTTTCTATTTATAATTTACTATGTTTTGTTATAAGGTTTTTTTAAAACCTAAAAAAACCAGTACTCCGTATCATTTTCTTACATATACACGAATCTCAGGGATCGTGCGCCAAGGCGCACATCTAAATCTAGTAACAAAATTATGGCCGCATCTTCAAGCCTGCTCGGTCCGATCCCGGCCAGCTCGGTCAACAAGCTGGCGACCAAATCCAATCGTTTTAATCCGAACAATACTCTCTGTTCTCTGTTCTTTCCTTCTGTGTATATCATTTACTCTTTTTTGAATTCGAACTGGCATTAAATGGCTATGAATCGCCCAAGCTCCAGCGACCGTCCCCTGCCTGTGTCTGACCTTAATCTGAACCTCCAAGTACAATGCCCTGTGATATGCATGACGCATATGTGCAGACGGAGTCACTTATAAGATGCTTAGTTTACAACCGTTCAATACTCTGCACGCTGATCGGACGGCTCCTAGCCCCATGGGTAGGTACCCCATGGGTATCATTCGGAAACTCATTTTGGCTCTGGGGTCTAGGTGCTCCCGTTTGCTGAACCAATCACGTTCCGCATGCTGTTCTATTTGTCAGTGTATTCAACTATGTATCCTCTGTGTATCTCTCTTTTTAAACAGTGCTTGGACCAGAGATATCAGTGCTTGCAGCTCCACTCCGTCCAACGGTACGAATAAAAAGGATGCAGCTATGGCTTGCTTGTGGCTCTTTCTTCTATTGGCTAGTCTCAGGCATGAGAGTTTCAATTTCTTTTGAAAAGCAAGTGCGGCTCAGTCATAAGTGTTAATAATAGAGGACTTTTAAAGTACCCCCAAGTGAATAGGGGCCATTCATTTTAGCCGATCATGCGGCTAACAATCGCCCGTACTCCACAACCAGAACCTAGAGTACCAGGTAAAATTTGATCGGAAACTGGCGGAGTACCTCCATTGGAGGGTCAAAAAATAATTTCTCATACTAGCTTCCTCCGGATAGGGGTATAGACATGTATCTATGTTTTTGTGAGGGTGCTTTTGCATTTTGTATCCATTTCGTCTCAAACAGCTTATCTCCTGCACGAACCCTAGCTGAGTTGTTCCCGGCGGTGTCGGAGCTGGAGCCGATCGGGGAGGGGGACGAGGCACCGCGCGGCCGTCGCGTGCATCCCCCCGACGGATGCGCGCAGGAGGAGGCGACCTGGTAGGGAGACGAGGCGCCGCCTGGGCGTGGCATCCAGGCCCCCCAACAGATGGGCGAGGCGCCGCGCGGCCGTGGCGTCCGACCCTCGGCTCTCTGCGGCGGCGAGATTGGGCAAAGGTAGGAGCGGCGGTGGCGTCAAGGTCTTCGGCTCCCTCGATGGATTTGCGGCGACGGGTGGGCGGAGGGGTGGTTGGCTTGCATCCCGGCGAGGCGGGGGAAAGGTAGCAGCGGCCGTGGCATCTAGGTGGTCGGCTTCCTGCACGGATGAACGTTGCAGCACCACATCGAGCTGAACCGAGATGAGTTCAGATTTCAGAATGTGAGGATCATCCCAATCCCAAATCCCTCTTATTTTTCCATGCGATGTATTGCTACCTGTCAATTTCTTAGCGATGGATTTGTAGTAGCTGTTAGGGCCAGTCTCTGTTTTGCTTTGGTGGGTGACAGTGTCAGTTTTAAAATTGACTAGCTAGCCCGCACGTAGCTGCATCATCAATCATAAATCATGCTCGTTGTCCGCCGGTGTTTCTTTCAGCTCCACGGATGCATCTACAATGCTGATTTTTTTTTTTGTAGAACATAACTTAGATTCTAAGAAGAGTAAAATCGCAGTGAACTTTGTAATGTTTTGAATTAATGGACGAGTTGCAGTTATACACAGAAGACTCAATCCATCTATAATAGACAGTATCACCTGTGTCCTAATATTGCATGAAAGTGGAATCGAGCTCCACAGTTTTGCACTTGATGGCCTACAAACATTCAAACTTTTTGATAATACAAATTCAGATAGATCATGAGTATTGTCCCGTATTTTTAAACCTTAATTATTACTATCCGTTTTTTTTGTTTGATAATTTAACTCAAGTTCTGTAAATTTGAAATTATAAACACTAAGGTAGGCCTTTTGTCGAGTGCATAGAGACGTTTACGGGAAAACTCAGTGCCTGGCCTTGGTGTCCTTTTTTGCCTGGTTAGGCTAGTTTTTTGAGATGGTTTTTTACTTGCTTGGTTCCTATAGACTCCTGGCCTCCTAAGGTACTACGCTCTAATTAATAACATAATGAAGGAAAAAAAGAAAAGTACTATCCAATCCAGTAGTGGAACCAAGCACCACCTATTCCAATTTAATAGTAAAGATGTTCATGTTAGGGATTTAGAATTGCTGTTATCCCAGTGGCGTTACATGAGGTACGATTTGTTTCCGATAAAATAAGCTTGGAAGTTGAATTTTGTTTGTAGATTCAAAGTTGAGATCACGACCATCAAATTGGCTTAATTAACAAAAGACACAATCTACACTTGAATGTCAGTATTAATATGGTTTTGTAGGGCATGGCATGAATTTCTGCCAATACTTTAATCTGTAAGAGCCAACCTGATATGTGTTCATGATTAGTGTAAGAGCCAACCTGACTTAGATGACTGTGACCTGTCAGAGCTTAAGTGTGATTGCAACGAACCGGTAATGCGACGCATCTACTACACTGAAAACTACGAACGTATGTACTATCTAATATGTAATGTGGCAGAAGTGATATTTCTTCTGTAACTCATATACAAAATTCTGCAGTAGCTTTCTGAATTGCATTTCACTAAATTTTCTCTGGTTTGATGCTTGTAATGTGTGCAGGGTTGTAGTTTGTCAATCCGGGAGGACCTGCTCAACAAGTATGCAGAACAGATGGTTAACTACTGCACCACGGCTTCAAACAATAGTCTGGAACTCTGGATGATTTATTGGTTTCACCGGTGAACCTTGTGTGAACAAGAAAGAACACCTTTTACAACTGGAGAACAAACTGGACTATGTATGTTCAGAACTGTCAGAGTACAAAGACAAGAACATATGTCATGATAAACGAATCTAGGAAATGCGGTGAACTTTTCTGGTTCATGCTAATATTGTATGTAGCTAGATTACTGATTCCCACTTTCTAGGGTAAAGATTATATATCATGTAATCTGGTATTTCATTATATAGGTAATGTCAGATTCATCATAGTCTGAAGGTTACACACAGATATTTCATAATCGCAAACCCTTGCTTCACTCTCTGTATCCACTTCGTTGTCAACAGGCATACAGAAATTGAATTACAAATATGATCAAAACCAACAGAGCAACAAGGCCAATTGCACACAAGGCCAATTGCACTCAATATTTTTGAACTAGCCGCAGTAACACACAAGCAATATTGTCTACAGAACAAAGCAATCCTTACAGGAAATAGAACATGTAACCAAACTTCAAGGCCCGGTACAGCAAAACCAAACTTCAGGTCTCCGTACATGCAGGAAATAGAAACTGTAACCACTCTTCATGTCTCTCTCTTTTGCTCAGTTGCTTCAAAATACTTCTGCAAACGGTAACCTTCTTTGGAACAGACAAACCGTCTTTTCTTTCTAGTCCAATCTGACATTGAACCCTTTCTCTTTCACATATTTGTTGTAGTGCTTGTAACCTTGTTCTTCGCTATCAAATATTTGACTGACCATCGTAATATATTCTTCTCTCACCTCAGTTTCGCCAATATCATCCATCGTCCAAACCTGCCATTATCAAACCATCATACTTAGTACATGTACATGTCATGTCTGCCCAAAATATTATAAAACGCAACAACTATCCATTAGATAATCACATAGACTTTCTATCACACAATTTTAATTTGGTTCAGATCTATATACATGAACCAGAGACGTCTGAACATAGTCTAACAGAACTCATAAATTAAAACATCAGGATACATCAACTGATTGGCTCCAAATCCAGTGAAAAAGTCAGTAAAATTTGTAACATCAGTTTGGTTCAAAACTAGATATGATATCAGAGACAATACTATGTGTTTCTATCTTTAGGATATACATGAACCAGAGACGGCTGAACAACAGTCTGACAGAACCCATAAATAAAAACATCAGGATACATCTACTGATTGGCTCCAAAATCCAAATCCAAAATCCAAAATCCAAATCCAAATCGAGGCTATCGGCTATAGCCGGCTATCGGGGAATGTACTGATGTATGCCCACTAGTACCATACTTTTACTGCACAAAGAAAGACAATAACTAACCAGGTCACGTCGCCACAGCAATGAAGAACGCACAGGCGATCGGGACGAAGGTGAAGATAATGGACGGGTCAGCCGCACGTTGGAGAAGAAGGGCCCTATATTCGCAAAAAAGAAGGAGAAGAAGGGCCTTTCGACCAGGACGCGTGAGGCGGCGCCGCCAGACGGCCAACAAGGGCAGAACCGGCCGAGGAAGATGGGACTTCCAACAACGAGGTCCCAGGCAGCGGCGCGACGTAGCCAACAAGGCCCAAATGCGGCGGCGGAGCAGGTGGCGGCGCGAGGCAGCCAAAAAGGCCTAGATGCGGCGGCGGCGCAGTGGGCCCCGGGGCCGCGGAATCGACCGAGACAGCGGGGTGAGGCGAAGCAGCGACGGCGCAGAGGGGTCCGGGGTCGCTGAATCGAGCGAGGCGGCGGTGCAGTGGGGGTGGAGCGCGGTGGCTCAGTTGATCGATCACAGCCTCACAGGTGCTCCTCTATCGGAAAACATGAGGATCGTTAAAGTGCATATTGCCCGTTTGGCACTTTCAGAATGATAATATTAACACTAGTCCTTTATCACGAACGGTCAGATATGCTTGGTACTCCACTGCGTCGTTCTGGAGTACCGGGTACCGTAAATTTTGCCTAATAGCATGAAGTAAGTTGTCGGTTCCAAGAGAGCATAAAAAGATCCGGTCACAAGGAAAGTTTCGTAATCAAAACTTTGTATCAAGTACAAAAAAAGTGAAGGTAATAATAAAAGAGCAAATCCGATAAATGACAGACTTATCTTTCCTGTACCTTCATATTACGAACTTGGACCGCAGCCCATGCAACTACTTTCGTTGTGTCCTATCATCTTAGAGTTTTTTTAGACCATCTCAATTAATCTCCAATTTGCAGGATAAAATCACGGAATTCAAATAGAAGATAGAAAGAGAAGGCAATTGTGGTCAAACATTACGAATGCAACACGGAAAGACTTACAGCCATAAAATGAAACACAAGAGAGCCATGGTCGGTTCCCTAACTACGCTCTTAGGAAGTCTTCATTAGGGCCAGAGAAATACATTTGGCACCATTGCGCTAAAACTTTTATTTCTGAAAATTGAGATTGTATGGGTGAGTACTATCATATCGGAGTTTAATCTGCTCTTCCCGTTACAAGTCCCAAATATATTTTCCAGAATACAAATCCTAACTTGTTGAACTGACGATAACATTTGAAACCGATTTGGCTTGAAGGCCGATGGCCTTTTGGTCACTGAAAATAACCGCGGGCATCCTTTGCGTCGAGCTGCGGATATGAAATTGGCCGTTGGGCCACGCTTGACTCCCAGCAACCCAAGGCATTCTGCCCCACCGCATCACAAATTGATGATCAAATTTTCACAAAATAATGCAATATTTAAAACAAGTTACACATATTAACTACGAATTGATGATCAAATCCAAGGCTGTGCGATCAGCTTGTCACCTCTTCTGACAAGCACGTCGCGTCCGACGAGATTGTGTTTCCCTCTGAAGAGTCACCTTTCGGGTCTTCCTCGTCGTCGGTATGCGCCGCATGCGCCCCCGCCTTCGCTCAGGCTTTCTCCTTCTTCTTCGCCGCCGCCTCCTCCGCCTGCAGCCGTTCCCACATTGCCTCTTCATCCTCTTCCTCCTCCTCTTGGCCATCGGTGATGGCGTCCCCCTCCTCATCCTGGCTGTCGGCGGCGATGGCGTCGTGCGCCTCCTCCTAGCCATCGCTTGGTGGGGAGCTTTAGCTACTCGGCGTGTCAGCTCTTTCCCACCAATGTCGCCATCCCGGCTAATTTCCCTCATTGCTGGAGTCCGATGGCAACGAAAGGTTGCTCATGGGGACGATAGTAATCGCAGAGATGAATGGTGGCGGCCGGTGGGAGATCCGATCGCGCACATGTACAACTTTTATTGAGCCGTGGTAGGAAGCCGAGAAGGCGGCGCATAAATCGAAGAGGGCGGTGGTTGCTCTTCCGTGCCGATTTCTGTGCTTGGGATGGTGAAGGTGTGTTGATCGTCGTGGTTGCCATTCAGGCGATGGATCTTCTGCGGCGCCCCCTTAGATTGGGTTCGGCCTTGGCCCGCGCTGGCACGAAACGCGAACGAAGGCGTGTTTTATTGTCCCTAACGTGCGGGGCCGCCTACAAATACAAGATCGTGCGTTCCATCCGGCGCAGACGCATTCGCGGAGCAAATTTGGGCAGTGTTTGCATCCCGGCGGACAAGCCGGACATTATGCATAGGGTGCGAGGCTGAGGGACCCATTTATCCACCGTGCGGACTCAAACGATCACTTTTCCTTCACTTTACGTCCGCTTAGTCGTGTCGCTGGAGATGCCCTAAGGCCATTCAAATATAATAACATCTACCGCATTGCAACATCTGTACCCAATATTAATGAACTACTACTGTCAGCAGTTTCTGGTCTAGCTCCAGCATTTTTTCTAACCCCCACCTCCCAAATTGGACAAAGTACCAGCTACCACAAGTCCACAATACGAAATCTGTACCAATTTGAATGAACTTGTACTACCAGCAATGCGGACGCCATGAAATCACATAACAAAGCTACTGACGAACAATCGGTGGAGTTAGTCATTCAGCTCACACTGTCCTAATTGCTAAACTGTATCAACTTTGGGCACTAAAGGTTTACCTCTCGGTCCACCCCGGAGCTTTTGGATTCATATTTTAGATGACTAAGCGGACTCAGCTTGTCCTTCAGCTTCTGGTTCATCCGCACCGGCTACTGCTACAACGACCGACAACCGACATGGCCGCACTCACCATATTCTCCCGGGGCTGCACCATTAGCGGTTGTCTCCGTTTCCCCTCGTCGATATTCAAACTGGAAAGGAAGACACAAGACGTCATGTCTCATGTGAAGGCTGGAGAAGAAAGAACTCGCCCGTAGAAGAGCCGATGTGCTTCTAGGGGAATGTGGCATCCTCTGTTTCACCGTTCTGATCCCCAATTTCGTTTCCTGGTGATGATTTTGGAAGCACTACATATTGAGGAATAGCAACTCTTGCAGTACTTCTTCTCTGAATTTCTTTAAAACAAACATGTGGATTCAGTGTTTCGATCTTTTCGACTTGTGGGGCGTGGAGGAGTACCAGAGCTTCTCCACCGACGGCCCCCAAATAGGAGGGGGGGGGGGTATGGAGGACGTCGGCACTGCCCTATGGAGGGCGCCGGCAGAGTATCCTCTATTTGGGGATGCTGTTTCCAGACCGGCACCGGCGCCCCCATACGCACCCCCAATAGAAATTCAAACTTAAAATGACATTTAAAAACTAAATTCAAACTAAATTCATACGAAATTTATACAAAAGTTACTCGAATTTAAACTAAAAAAAATCTAGTGGTGGCGTGCGTCGAAGGCGCTGAAGTCGAGGTTGTTGCCGTCGTCGCCGTCGTCGCTGGATGTCCCCAAGGACCAGTCATCCTCCTCCTCCTTTGGTGCCGGCGGCTCGGAAGGTCCGGCGAGGTCGACGAAGTTGGCGCTGTGGTCCCTGGCGGACCACACTGCCGCCTGCCGCGGGTCCATCGTCATATGCCGGTAGTCCTCCTCGACGGAGCGACCGACGATGAAGTTCTGGCAGTGAAACTCCTCTGGGTCGTCGCCGCCACGGAGGGCCGCCTCCGCCTCCTTCTCCCACCATTGCTTCTTCGCCGACGAAAGTGGTGGCGAGGCCGCGGCGTCCTCCTTCGTGAGGCGGTGGCGTTGGCCCAACCCCGTCGTCCGATGGGCCGGAGCCGAAGACGCGCGCCTCGCCCCGTCGCGGATGACGACGCCTCCCGAAGGAGGCGCGAGCTCGGCGGAGTGCGTGCAGTCGCGGGCTGCTATCGATCCGGTGCGCGAGCTCCCGGACGCCGTAGTTCTTGCCGGCGCGCTCTACAGAGGCGGCACCTCCGGCGCCATGCACTCCGCATGCGCGAAGTACAATGGAACGCACGGCGGGTCGCCGCGGGCGCGCTGGCGGAAGCCATACTGCTGCAACATGGCGTCGACGCCGCGGCCGTGCCACCAGGCACGGCGGCCGACGTTGTTGAAGCGGTTCTTCGCGCGGCCGGCCACCCACGCGAGCTCGATGGCGCGCTTATCTTAGAATCGTCGCGTCCACGCCGGGCTGTTGAGTGTGTTCGCCGCCAGGTTCCTCTCTACGAGCGTCAGACGATTCCGCCGCTCCTTGATGAGGGCACGCATCTCTGGTCCTGCCGGTGGCGGCGGAGGCACGGCGAAACCGACGTTGGAGACGTGCCACCCGTGCGGCGGCTTGTACTGTACTGGCACGGGGATGCGCTGCCAGTACAGTACATCCGCCTCGTCATAGGTAACTTATAGCGAGCGGAGCACGCCGCCGCCGCGGCCACCGGCCTCGTCGTTGTGCGCCATGGCATCGGTGGGGTGTGTGGGAGAGGTGGTTGTTTACGCAGCGTCTGCGACAATGACGGCTAGGGTTGAAAGACAAAAAAAAAAAGAAATACGCGCTGGTAGGGTTTTAAGGGAGAAGACGGACGCGCATTGAAGATGCCTAGGGACTATTGGTACATGTTTGGCAATCGTTACCTTTCTAGTCGTGCTGGTTCACGTTCGCATTTATTAGCACGCGTCTATCTGAACCGTATTTACGTATCAATACGATATCCTCTCATTTACGTGCAGTTTCTGTGCGTCTTCAACCAAAAATTGCCCTGCCATGCATGGATGTCCGGATGACGTGATTGGTCCAGCAAAGCGGGAGCATCTGCACCCCGGTGCCAAAACTGCATCCCCTTATTTCCCTACTAAATAGGCAAGAGATCTCAATCCTTATGTTTGCGGAAATCCATACTGGCTCTCGGGACCAGATGAACTCGTTAGGCGAACCAATCAGTCATGGCCAGATGATGGTAATCCTTGTATTCAATGTCGTATATGGCCCTGTAGACCGAATATTGAACAGTGGATCTCTTTATTGGCCGTGCAGACCACGTCTTTATGGCTTTTTTATGTTTTTTATTAATAAATTATGGCTTCATGAATGGAAAAAAAATATTATGCGTCGTGCCGCTGGAGCCACCCCCGACGCAAAACGCGCGGACAATTTCGACCATTTCGACCGATGCAAACACACGCTGTTCGTTTGGGCGTTCGAAATGCGTCGCGCCGCTGGAGATGCCCTAAGTGGATGCCTACTCTACTGTTTTTCACTCTGTGCTCCGGGAAAATTTCCAAGCGCTTGATCAGAAGACACGCGACGCTGGCCACACATCCTGGACCCGTGGTCTAGGAAGCCGCCTGCGAAATGTACCGCTGGTCTAGATCATGACGGTAACGCAACCATGTAGAAGCGCCGGTTTCCTCTCCGTCGTGGTAGCGTTACTTCCATGGGCCATGTGACCGACCGTATCTGACAGCACCGTTGTATAGTTCATTTACGAGCGCACGTACCCCATTCATTTCTGACCATGTCCTCAATCTCCACGCGGAATACAACGGTCTAGATAAAAGGTTCATCTGAACTCCGGAGCCAAAACTCCACTCCCTGTGGGACTTTTAGTATTACATCTGAGGAAATATGGTGTTGTTTGATGGTGGGCACATAGTCATTTAGAATACTAAATGGAAAGTAGTCTTTCTTTAAGTCAAGAATTGTTATCTTTAGATGTTGTTGTCTTACTCTAAATTTTGATCTGTATTTATTAATTCTAGGTTTTCGTCCGATTAAAAATGTTCCTTTTTCCACAACCGATCACCTTTGCAGCCACAAGCTCCCAATCAGGAAGTTTAGAAAGGAATCTAATCTAAATAATGTTTACCAATTTACTACATATTCTAGTGATGTGATATAATATCCCTTTTCATCAGCCTTCAACTTCTATTAAGATTTATATTTGTGTGCTTCTGATGTGGGCATGCGATATAATAGCTTTGAAATTTTGATCGTACTAGCAAGGACCTGGAGATGATGTTTTGTTTTTTGCATCCTTACTTCAAAAACCGCAATAACATCTTTTCTTCTAGATTGCATCTTGGCTTGGATTGCGTTCTCGCGGTAGGAAATTTTTTGTTTTCTATGCTACGTTATCCTACGGTGGTATCAGAGCCGTCTCACACATCATCTCTGTGTGTGTGTGTGCGTGTGTGTGTGCGTGTGCGTGTGTGTGTGCATGTGCGTGTGTGTGTGTGTGTGTGTGTGTGTGTGTGTGTGTGTGTGTGTGTGACACGGCTCTGATACCACCGTAGGATAACGTAGCATAGAAAACAAAAATTTCCTACCGCGAGAACGCAATCCAAGCCAAGATGCAATCTAGAAGATGGGACCAACGAGGAGATGATCGAGACTCACCCTTGAAGATTTCCAAAGCCTACAAGATGAGGCTCTTGTTGCTGCGGTAGACGATCACTTGCCGCTTGGAAAAGCGCGTAGAATATCTTGATCACGGCGCCACGAACGGGCAGCACCTCCGTACTCGGTCACACGTTCGGTGTTGATGAAGACGACGTCCTTCTCCCCGTTCCAGTGGGCAGCGGAAGTAGTAGCTCCTCCTTGAATCCGGCAGCACGACGGCGTGGTGGCGGTGGCGATGGAGAACTCCGGCGGAGCTTCGCTAAGCGTGCGGGAGAGGTGGAGGAGAGGGGGCGGCTAGGGTTTGGGAGAGGGGCGCCGACCACTATAGGGTGCGGCCACCTTGTGGTGTTGGGGTGGCCGGCCCCCTCCCCTTGTCCCTCATTATATAGGTGGAACACCCAAGAGTTGGTCTACAAGTCTTCGAATAAGACCCCAAACCAAAACCTTCCATATGACATGAAACCTACCCAAGGTGGGATTCCCACTTGAGGTGGGATTCCCACCTTTCCTTGGGAGGGGGTGGCCGGCCAAGACTCCACCAAAGGTGGCCGGCCATGGGTGGTGGAGTCCCTTCGGGACTCCGCCTTCCAAAGTGATTTCTTCCGGACTTTTCTAGAACCTTCTAGAACCTTCCATAAATGCACCGGATCATTTTCAAACACATAAAATGACTTCCTATATATGAATCTTATTCTCCGGACCATTCCGGAACTCCTCGTGATGTCCGGGATCCCATCCGAGACTTCGAACAATACTTCGAACTCCATTCCATATTCAAGTTCTACTATTACAACATCAAACCTTAAGTGTGTCACTCTACGGTTCGCGAACTATGTAGACATGGTTGAGATCTCTCTCCGACCAATAACCAATAGCGGGATCTGGAGATCCATAATGGCTCCCACATATTGAACGATGACTTAGTGATCGAATGAACCATTCACATACGATACCAATTCCCTTTGTCACGGGATATTTTACTTGTCCGAGGATTGATCATCGGTATCACTCTATACCTTGTTCAACCTCGTCTCCTGACAAGTACTCTTTACTCGTACCGTGGTATGTGGTCTCTTATGAACTTATTCATATGCTTGCAAGACATTAGATGACATTCCACCGAGAGGGCCCGGAGTATATCTATCCGTCATCGGGATGGACAAATCCCATTGTTGATCCATATGCCTCAACTCATACTTTCCGGATACTTAATCCCACCTTTATAACCACCCATTTACGCGATGGCGTTTGATGTAATCAAAGTACCTTTCCAACATAAGTGATTTACATGATCTCATGGTCATAAGGACTAGGTAACTATGTATCGAAAGCTTATAGCAAATAACTTAATGACGTGATCTTATGCTACGCTTAATTGGGTGTGTCCATTACATCATTCATATAATGATATAACCTTGTTATTAATAACATCCAATATTCATGATTATGAAACTAATCATCTATTAATCAACAAGCTAGTTAAGAGGCTTACTAGGGACTCATTGTTTGTTTACATAGCACACATGTATCAATGCTTCGGTTAATACAATTATAGCATGGTATATAAACATTTATCATAAACATAAAGATATATAATAACCACTTTTATTATTGCCTCTTGGGCATATCTCCAACAGTCGTGCCATGGGTGGTGAGGAGAGTGCGAACGGCGAGGTTGTCAAACTCCTTCCCGTTGTCGGTTTGCAACACAAGAATTGGACGCCCAAACTGCGTGGCGACATAGGAGTAAAACGCGGCAAGGGTGGCGAGAGTATCGGACTTGCGGCGTAACGGGAAGGTCCACACATAATGTGAAAAATCATCAAGGATGACAAGATAATAAGTATAGCCCGTATTGCTTGCAACTGGAGAGGTCCAAACATCACTATGGATTAACTCAAAAGGGTAGGAGGCGACATGAGAAGAAGCCTGAAACAAAAGCCTAGTATGTTTGCCAAGACGACACGCATGACAAGAATGATCAGCGATCTTATTACACGTGAAGGAAAAACTCCTAAGAATATGACGAAGGGCGACGGGGTTGGGATGACCCAAGCGAGCGTGCCAGAGGTCCACACCGGTGGTGAGGGCGACGGGGGCGGCGGATGTGGAGGGCGAGGAGTGCACTGGGTAGAGGTCGTCGGGACTGTCACATCGGAGGAGCACCATCCAGGTTCGGGAATCCTTGACAGAGAAACCAAACACGTCAAACTCACGTGTAAATTGTTTAACAAAGACAAGATTTTTGATGAGGTTAGGTGAAATTAAGACATTAGACAAAGAAAGTGGTGGGGTGGACGTAGATGGAAAAGATGCATGGCCTATATGAGTGATGGGAAGAGAGGAGCCGTCTCCGACGGTGATGCGAGTGGAAGTGGTGACGGGGCGGGAGGTATGGAGAGTACCGGGGTGGGCAGCCATATGAGCGGAGGCGCCTGTGTCCATGTGCCAGTCGCCGCCTCCAGCATACGCGGACGGTGTTGGAGCAGCGTGCAGCGCGGCTATGAGAGCCGGATCCCAGGGCGCGGGAGGCGTCGGGGGCAGCGGTGGCAGCCCGCCTGGCTGCGACGGCGGCCCGAACGCGTAGGGGCCGTAGGGAGGCACGTACGGCTGCGGCGCGGCGAAGAACGTCTGGTGTGAGGGTGGCCGCGGGCGGAGGACACCAGGGGCGGGCGCGCGGGGGACCGGCATGGAGTATGCATGCACGACGCCGGTCCAAGGGTTCTGCCCGGCGTACCATGGGGCCGGCTGGAAGTACGGCTGCTGCGGACGGGTAGCGCCACCCGTGGACGGCTGCTGTGCTGGGGGTTGCTGCTGCGGACAGGGATTCAGTGACATTACAACAGCATGGCACGCTCTGCCATGATCTCCCATCCACCCTACAATTTCCATCTAACGCCTGCAATCAAGCGATCGATTTTTTTGTGCTAAATTTGATTTTTTTGCTGCGCCTAAAATACAAAGTATTTTCGATTGAAACTTTCCGTACTCACAACATGATTCGTTGGCAATACGTATATTTTTTGTTTTGAATTTTTTGATGATTTTTAATATATATTTTTTAAAAATCATCAAAAAATTCAAAACAAAAAATGTGCACGTTGCCAACGAATCATGTTGTAAGTACGGAAAGTTTCAATCAAAAATACTTTGTATTTTGGACGCATCAAAAAAGACAAATTTAGCAAAATTTTCTGATCGCTTGATTACAACCGTTAGATGGAAAGTGTAGGGTGGATGGGAGGTCATGGCACAGTGTGCCATGCTGTTGTAATGTCACTGAATCACTGTCCTGCTGCTGTTGCTGCTGCTGGCGACCGCGGCGACGACCCCCGCGGCGACGATTGTTGGTGTTGGCGAGTTGAGCCGGTGGCGGCGGCGGCGCCTGCTGGTAGGCCGGCGGGTGGGGGAAGCCGAGCGGAGGGCGAGCGACGGGATGCGCCGGTCCAGCGCGGGTGCCGGTGGTGAGGGCGGTGTGCGTCGCGCGAGACCGCACCATCTGCAACCGGCGCTCCTCGAGCTTGAGGTACGCCACGACCTTGGGGAAGGTGGGGTCCGGGAGGAGGGTGAGGTTGGAGGCGGGGTTCCCATAGTCCTCGTGCAGGCCGGCGGTGAAGGTGGTGATGAGAAGCTCGTCGCCGATGGGCTCGCCGAGATCGCGGAGCTCGTCCGCAATCTTTTTGAGGCGCATGCAGTAGTCGTCGATGGAGGAGTCGAGCTGGTGGCAGCCGTAGAACTTGCCATGAAGGAGAACCTTGCGCTGAAGCTTGTTGTCGGTGAAGAGACCGTTGAGCTTGGTCCATACGGCGCGGGCGTCATCCTCGTCGGCTACCACCGTGTGGAAGAGGTCGGTGGAGATGGTGAGGTAGAACCAACGGATTATGGTGGCGTCGATGATCATCCACTCGTCGTTGACCATGAGACGGGAGTCCACGGAGCCGTCGACGTGGCTGTGAAGAAGAAACTCGCGAAAAACGAGGGAGAAGTACCGCTTCCAAGGAGAGTAGGACGCGGAGGTCTGGCTGAAAGTTACCGGGACGCGATCGGCGATGTTGAGGTCGCGGATGAGGGACATGTCCGGCCCAGCAAAGGGGTTGCTGCCGGAGGAGATGGAGGAGGAAAGGGATTGCATGGCGGCGTGGAGGCGAAGAGGCGCGCGGTGGGGCGGCGACTCGAGGGTAGACGGCGGCGGCAGCGCAGGGGAGAGCGCGGCGACGGCGGCTTGAGGGGGCGGCAGCGGCGGTGCGGGGAAGGCGCGGCGGCGGCGGCTAGGTTAGGAATCGTGGGAGGAATCTGATGCCATGTAGAAGACTAGAGTTTTGGTGCAAGCGGAATACATTGATCGGTGCACCTTGGCACGTATATATGGTTACATGATGCGGGCCTCTACCTCAACTATACAAGGAATTAGGAGGTGAGCCGAGTACACAATATACACGTACACAATATATTCAACGAGATCAAAAGGGGTGGCTCTTGTTTTCGTGTGCTGTGTGACAAGTCCACATTGCCTGCATTAAGCGTATTAATAATTAACAAGGGTGGTGGCCAGCATATGCTGGGAATCTAACGTACGTCAACACATCTGTGTGCTGATTCGAGTAGCCACCTCATTGGAGATGCCAAAGTGGTTAAAATAAGAGGTTAGTTTCATCGGTTGCGTACGAGTATGCATGACAGCAACCCTTTTACATGTATTATTGGTTGTGTGTCACTGTCACGTGGGCTCAGAAATAACAATGCAGATCTCACATTTTGGGATTCCATATGCACCTAAACATCTATGGCTTGAGAATTGAGATCCATGTGTAGTACTATTTACTGCGACGAAGTTGGGATTTTATTGTTTTTGAAAGAATAATCGCTGAGATTAGCATAGACCAGAGAGTGTAGCTTATACCTAGGAGTATTTACCAATTAGAAATGATTCCATCTAGAAATCAAGAATAATTATGTGGATTAGCCATCCATCTACCATGACCACATCATTAGCCTTTTCCGCATTATCAAAAGCTAAGTATGACAGCACGCCGACATCAGCGAGCCTTTAGTGTGTCCACTTAACTTACCATAGCGTCATCAACAGTTTTTCTTAGAGAGGAGACCCACAAGCATCATCAACAGTATGACACCACCCATTTCTAACACGGCCCGCTTTGGAAATGATCCGCAGCTTTCCAATGAACTCGTGATGCCCCACCAACGTTAGAAAAGAATATTTTGCACAATCTATGTGTTTGTCATAGACTCTCAAGGTTTATATAGAGTCCTTGTGAGTAATATCCAACATGTCATGTGGCTTAAGTTTGTTGTGTTACCCATATTTCATCGTTTGGAAAATAAATTTAGAGGTTGCACACTTCGTAGAAAAAGAATGTTGGACAAGCACAATGTTCAGAAATCAGTATTGATCAAATTTGCTAGATCCTTTTGGAGGCTATAGTGGTTGCAAGATATGATATTGCTTCCTAATAGCCTAGTTGTGCCCGTAAGTTTTTTTTTCTTCTAGAACACAACTTTCTTGCTTTTAGTTTGCATTTGGCTTTGCATTAAATTATTGAAGTTTTGTGTCTCTTTGTCACTAAACAGAAGATATATAGATTATCTACGTAGATGTCGCTTGTTTTACCTTTTTTTGCGGGGAACATAGGAACTTTATTAAGTACGTGTGTTACAGGGCAATCGAGTTCCAAGAGCTTCTTCAAATCGAGAACCTAACCAAATTACAGTACGATGTTCTATTCTAAAAGATTTGCTAGATAGTGACTTACCCTAACCTGATTGTTCTCTTTAAAGTTTTTTCTTCTAGAACGCAACTTTTCGTAGCATGCATTTGGAGTTGCACTGAATTATGTATGTTTTACTTGTCTTTGTCCCTAGATAG
Organism: Lolium rigidum; assembly: GCF_022539505.1. Taxonomy (NCBI): domain Eukaryota; kingdom Viridiplantae; phylum Streptophyta; class Magnoliopsida; order Poales; family Poaceae; genus Lolium; species Lolium rigidum. The sequence continues at coordinate 191,088,325 of NC_061513.1, read as the reverse complement.
AAGCTAGATTTCTTCCTAGATATTGCTTGTTTTATTTTGGCTATTTTACGGTACCTTTTACTGCTCACCAGAGGTGAGAGGTATGAATTAAAATCTAGCCATTGATTTATAGGGGCAATGTGGACTTTTTAAGTAGAAAATCATTTATTGAAGCACTATATCCACTAAATATTCCATTCATTTAGCTTTAAATATTTGGCAACAAGATCTCAGTTTTTTATTGCCATGTTATTTTCGGAGGATTACCTTCTAAATTTGTCTCTCCCTACCGATCATGACCACAACATCAGAGCCAGATCGATGGAATTCATGTGAGCATGGCTACCAGCCGGCCACTCCGGACGATGGAAAAAATCATGGGCTCAGGGCATCTCCAACGCGGGGACGCAAAACGCAAAACGGACAGCCCGCGCGTCCGTTTGGGTAAAAACATGACCCAACGCGCGGACCCAAATGCAAAACGGACAGCCCGCGCGGTCCGCCACGACCCAAAGCCGGCCTAAATTTAAGAGCTATTTGCGTGGTGCCGGACGTGTCCGCGCGTCCGTTCTTATCCGCTGTGTCCGCCCCCAACCCCACTTGGCGTGTGTCTCTTTCTCCCACCTACCCATCTCTCCTTCGGAGTGGCATTCCGGCGTCGGCCTCCGGCGAGGCAAGGACAGCCACGCCCCACCGCTGCGAGCACGAGCCGCCGGGCGCCTCCACGCCGCCGCCGCCGCGAGCAGGGGCCGCCGCGAGCACGAGCCGCCGGGCGCCTCCACGCCGCCGCCGCGAGCGGGGTCGCCGGGCGACTCCACGCCGCCGCCGCGAGCAGGGCCGCCGCGAGCACGGGCCGCCGCGAGCCTCGCCGCCGCTGGCCGCGCGAGCGCCTCCACGCCGCCGTGGGCGCCGCCGCCGCGAGCCTCGCCGCCGCCGGCCACGCGAGCGCCTCCAGGCCGCCGCGGGCACCGGCCGCGCGAGTCACGGCACCGCGCGCACCGGCCGCGCCGGCACCCGCACGCCGGTCGCGCCTCTCGCCTCGCCCCGCTGCCCGCCAACGGCGGCCTCGAGCGGTGCACGCACGGGCAGTGGCGGAGCCGGCCGCGCGAGGCACGGGCGGGGAACGCACGAGCCGTGGCGGAGCTGGCCGTGCGCGCCTCGACGCCGGCCGCGTCGGCCACGGGCGGGGCGGAGCTGGCCGTGCGCGCTCGACGCCGGCCGCGTCGGCCACGAGCGGGCACGCGCGGGCACGGGCGGACGGAAAGGGGCGGCGCCGGCCACGTCGGGCATTCGCGGGCTTGGGCAGGGAGGACGCGCGCTGCTGCGGACTGTCCCCGGCCGTGCCCGACCGCCGTGCTCCTCTCCAACTCCAGCGCGAGCTTGGGGTCGTTCCTCTTGCTCGTGCGTGGCCTAGGAGCAGCTGGTCACCACGCCGGGGCTGGAGCTCTGCACGACTAGTACTAGTACTAGTACTATTTGCAAGCAAAAGGAGGACAGCAGGGGCTCGCGCGGGGCTCGCCGGCCGCGCCGCGCCCACGCCGTCGCCGGCTGCGCCACGCCCACGCCGTCGCTGGCCGCGCCGCGCCCACACCGTTGCCCGGCCTCTGCCTCTGTTTGGTCTACTTTTGAGTTTGGGTCGTATGTGCGTTGGGGATTAAAAATGTAGCCGGACGTGTGTGGGTGTCCGGGTGACATCCGCGTGTCCGCGCGACGACCCAAACGACCCGAAAGGGACGTCCGTTTGGGTCAGTGCGTTGGAGATGCCCTCATGGCCAACGGAACTTGCTTGGGCTTGGCCATTCTTCTAAAACAATGGTGATGCACTCGTATTTAGTTCTAGGCTTTATAGCCAACATGGCAAGATCTCATCAGTTTGTAAACGGAAGGCCCTAAGCCCGGCTTTATATATAAAGCCATCACGGCAACCACATAGTAGCGATACAACTCACACCACAAACTGGTACCTCAAAGTGCTGATAACATAGTACAAATACGCCAAGTCTGGTGCCTAATACAAGCACAAAGATACAAGCACAAAGATGCAAGGAGACTAAAGAACGAAGAGCGGCATGAAGACGTCAACGGCGTCCGCGTCCTTCATCCCGAATCCGCGCATGTAGCCTCCTAAGCTCGTCCAGCGCCGCGTCCAACAAGTGGTCGGTCCCTCCGTCCGACCGGCACCCTCCAGCTCCGCATGTAGATAGACATTTTGAAGATGGCGTCGGCCGGGCTGGAGATGAGAGAGCCCTCGATGGCTAGCTTGTTGCGAATGTTCCGAGCGCCCAACATTGCGCAGCGAAAGTAAACCAAGCTATCCTACGGAGTCTACCCGACAGAGCCGTTGGCAATGGCGACAAAGTCCGCAGCCCTCGCCGGGTTCCATGAGCAGGAGAGGAGCTCCCCGATTCCTGCCCACATGAAGACGGCCATGTGGCAAGTGAAGAAAATGTGGTCACAAGTTTCCCATTCACCACATAAGGCACATCGCCCGTTCGATGGCCCGTGCCGCTTGACAAGTTGATCCTCGGAGGGGAGCCTCCCCCGGACTAGCTGCCAGAGGAAGACTCGGATTTTTGGAGGTACCCTAGTGCGCCAAATATCCTTGAAGTGCGTAATCGTCCCGCTCCGGGACAGCTTTGGAGTACATCGAGGAGGTGGAGTACTCTCCGGAAGGCTCCAAGTGCCCATCCGACCACATCCGCGCCTCGGCGGCGGGCGATAGGTCGAAGATCCTACGGAGGTTGTCCCACTCGACCCTCTCAAGCAAGGCCAAAGGTGCGCTCGAAGCGAATCGTCCAGCCATCATTGGACCTAACCCCTTCCACTGGCCGCAAAATGGTTGTCGCAAGCATGCGAAAAGACGAGGGAAGGTAAAGCGAAGGGGCCCCGTGCCCGTCCACCAATCCAGCCGAAGTAGGTCCTCCGCCCACTGCGAACCCGGTGCTTCGCTCCCAACTTGAAGTACCATTTGATCTTCCGGATGGCGTTCCGTAACCGTGATCCTTTGGTGGGAACTGCCGGGGAGAAAAGGTCGTGGTCCCCCGTGTACTTGGCCCGAAGAAGGTCCGCCCATAGGCCTTCCTCGTTTTGATAGATCTTCCAAATCCATTTCAACATGAGGGCGATGTTCATGAACTTGGTGTTGAGGATCCCCAATCCTCCAAACGCCCGAGGTATGCACACCGTGGCCCAGTCCACCATGTGGTACTTCCGCTTGGGACCCGCTCCTTCCCAAAAGAAGCGGGAGCGGTGTTTGTCCATTACAGCGTGGGTCGTGTCATGCAGCAAATAAAGACCCATAGCAAAGAGCGGTAGGCTGGAAAGGCAAGAGTTGGTGAGCTCCAGCCTACCAGCGGCAGCAAGGAAAAGACCTTGCCGTGGCTCTACCCCGTGGCCAACCTTCTCGATAAGGAAGTTCCGGTCAGCCACCGAGAGGGGGCGGTCGCTGACAGGAAGGCCGAGGTAGTGAAACGGCAGGCTCCCCAGCCTGCAGTTAAGAGCGTCAGCCACTCTTTGACGCTCCAGATCGTCGACCCCAGTCACGACGGCTTCGCTCTTAGCGAAGTTGATCTTAAGGCCTGACATGTTCTCAAAGCAGAGCAGCAGGAACTTAAGATTGGCCAACCCGGCATCAGAAGGTTCGATCAGAATCAAGGTGTCATCCGCATATTGAAGATGGGTTATCCCCCCAGGGATTAGGTGAGGCACCACACCCTTGAGATGCCCAGAGCTGGTGGCTCTGGCGATGATAGCCGCCAGGGAATCCACCATGAAGTCGAACAGGATCGGGGAGAGAGGGTCCCCTTGTCTCACACCCCGAGCGTTCCGGAAGTTCTCCCCAATAACCCCATTCACGTTGACCGCAAGTATGGCCACCCGAGACCAGCCGCATAAGCCGATGAACAATCATGGGGGAGAAGCCCTTTCTCAGCGAGAACTTCACGAAGGAAATCCCAGCTGACTCGATCAAAGGCTTTCTCGAAGTCAAGCTTGAGGAGTAGGCCCTTGAGTTTCTTAACCCTCAACTCATGGGCGATCTCGTGGAGGGCGAGCACACCCTCGTGCGGGCACCTCCCTTTGATGAAGGCCGATTGGCTGCGGTCAATGGTCCTATGCGCAAGGGGGCGAGTCGGGTAGCGTAAGCCTTGGCAATGAATTTAAAAATAACGTTGATAAGAGCAATAGGCCTAAACTGCTTGATGGTGTCTGCTCCTTGAACTTTCGGGATAAGAGAGATGACTCCAAAGTTAAGACGAGCAATGTTGACCCTCCCTAGGGCGAAATAATTAAGGATCTGGAGAATGGGGCCTTTCAGTATGTCCCGGAATTTCTTGAAGAAGAGGACCGGCAACCCATCAGGCCCCGGTGCTGAGTCCGGCTTCATGCCCGCGAGCACCTCGTCCAGCCTCATCCGGAGTGAAAGTAAGTTCCAAACTCCTGTTCTCCTCTTCTGAAATCCTCCGGGCGGGAGGCCGGAGGTCCCGGGCTAGGGAGAAAGCCCTTTCCTCCCCGCCGGCGCCCATAAGCCCCTGATAGAATTGGTAGACATGCCTCATTAACTCGGGCTGTTCCGAGATCTCCCCGTCATCGGTCAACAGGCGAGGGATGAGGCACTTCCTGCGCCTACCGTTGGAGAAGGCTTGGAAGAAGGCCGTGCAAGAGTCTCCTTTGAGAGTCCATTGGAGTCTGCTGCGCTGCCTCCAGTATTCTTCCTCTACGCCGTCCAGGTGGACAAGCTGATCCTCAAGGAAATAACGGAGAGCCCAGCCTTCCTCGTCGAGGCCGGAGGAATCAGCCAGACCGTCCAACTCCTTGAGCTGTGAGAGGAGGTTATCCCTTGCCTCCCTCTTCAGTTTGCCCAAATTGGCTCCCCACCCGCGGAGGTGTTGGCGGAGGCACCTCGCGATACACTGCCAGAGGTCAATGCTGCATCTATGAGGGCCCCTCTCCTGAATGCAGAGGATTAGCTTATCCTTGACCATCTGTTCGAAGCCGGCTACCCTCAGCCACCAAGATTGGAAGAAGAACCTCGCCGGCCGACGAATCCCTTCTTCGCCGTCGTCGAGGAGGAGGGGGTTATGGTCGGAACCCACTCGAGTGACCGCCGTCGAGAGCAGCACGAGGGAATAGCGTCTCCCAAGAGGTGGAGACGAAAACCCTGTCCAGGACCGAGCGGATGGGCGAGAGCTGCTTGTTGGTCCAGGTGAACCTGGACCCAGTCCTGTGGAGCTCCCTAAGGCAGAGATTCGCAATGACATCGTTAAATTGGCGCACCCTTGGCCAATTGATATTGTCATTACTCTTGTCCCCTGGCCCACGAATGAGATTGAAATCACCCCCAATTACGAGAGGGAGCCTACAGCTCGCCACCTCGGAAGAAAGCTCCTCCAAGAACTCCCTCGTTCTGGAGTGATCAGCCGGGCCATAGACAAGGATGAAGGTCCACTTGACCTTCCGGCTGCGATGGAAGAGGTCGGCGCTAATGAAGAACCTCCCCTTCCTCCAGGTCCCTACCTCGGCGGACATCTCTCGAACCCTAGGAGCATCCCCCCGGATTGCCCTGTGGCCGGCAGCCAGTTCCAGCAGAATTGACCACCGCATTCCAGGCTCCGAAGTTCCGAGTCCGAGAAATCTTGTCGGACCGTCTCTTGGAGACCTAGAATGTCAATGTTGTCACGTTGCATGTAGTCGCGGAGTTGGGAGCGACGCCCTTGTGCCCCAAACCCCCGAATGTTGTAGATGAGGGCTCTCATTTGGCGGCTCGTTTCTTGTACTGTCTCTTGGAGACAGCAAGAGCAGGGACCTTAACACACGAACGGTTAGGGCGGCTCCGCGGAGGAGGAGACGCGGGATCCACGGAAACGGGAGCCTGGGCCCCGGCTCCAGGGCCGCCCAGCTCACCAGGCGGTCCGACCCCACCCGTGGGTGGCTCCTCGCCCTCGGCGCGCTCCACCCTGGGAAGCTCGTCGCCCTCGACACGCTCCACCCTAGGAGCATTAGCAGCAGCGACGGCAAGCTCCGCCCTAGGAGCTTCAACCGAAGCGCAGGCTGCTGCCACCGCCTTAGCAGCAGCGGCTTCCTGCTCAAGACGGCGAGAGGTCTCCGCCAGAGCAGCTTGAACCTTTTCTTTTGCCCTTATGATGGACAAGGCCTCCCCCGGGCAGCCCAACGTAGGAGAGAAAACTAAGCAGCTATCTCGCACAACCGAGGAAAGATGATCATCAGGGAGCAGGTCTAGGATTGCGAAGTCATTACCTTTGTTCGCGGCGGTGTCGGTGCAGGTCTTGCCCTCCAGATTCTTCTCCGCCGTGAGCCGTTGCGCACGGACGAGGGCCGAAGTGCCGGCCGCCACGCCCTGGGACCGCGCGCTCTTCCTCACCGCCGACGAGGGAGTCGCCCGCTTGGAGTAGACGGCCTTGGAGCGGCGAGCTTGCACCAGCGGGGTAGCTTGAGACATCTCCTGAAGCAGGTTCTTGCGGGCGGCGTCCTCCCCAGGCCGCGGCAGATCGTCATCATCCGAGGCGTCCAGCACCTCCACGTCCTCCCCAGCGGTCATGCCCTTGGCCGGCGAGAGCCTGGCCAGCTTGGCAGGCGGACCCTCTGCCTGCTGGCTGTCATCAACCCACGAGGGCGCCGGGTCGGTGAGCTGCGAGTCGGGGTCGGCGGAGTCCATGGAGATGTCCTCAAGCGGGGTGGACCCTTCCACGCCCGCCTGAACAAGATGCACGAGCAGCTTGCCCCTGGCTGGCTCGAGGAGGGAGAGGGTGGGGGCATCCGGGGCAGCGATCAGGTTGGAGCCATATTGGTTCAGCCCGGGGGCGATGAGGGGCGAGGCGGGGGCGGTAGGCAGCCCCAGCATGCCGAGCGCCGCCACCTGGTGGGAGGAAGAGGAAGGCCCCGAGGCACCTCCCTTGTCCTTGGCCGCGTCCTTGTGCTTATCCTGGCTGCGGCGGTGCTTGTTCCACTCGCTATCCGACGGGATGTCATCGGAGTCTTCATCGTCAAGGGTGTCATTGGGTGGCGGTGGAGGCCCCCCTGAGCCACCACCCGGAGTACCACGAGGAGGAGCTTCCGCTTGGACCCCCACCATGTACCCCTCGCCATTCACGAAAACCTGCACGGAGCCCTTGATGCGATCAGGAAAGCGGCAATGGAAGCGCATACGGATAGGCTCCCTGTCGCGTTTCTGGATAGAAAGTTCGTCAACATCAATCGGCCTCCCAATCATGGTAAACCCTGCCATGAGCCGGTCCTTGGTCATGAGATCCTCCGGGACCCCTGTCAAGCGCACCCAAGTGGAGGGGAGAACCAAGCTCGGTTTAGGTGCAAGGAAGGCCTCGCGGATCTCAGTGTCAGTCTTGCTGAGGGGGAGGTGGAGCTTCCCACTCCCGGTGCTCAAACGCATGGTCTCGCCTAGTAGGGAAAACCACGGAGAACTCGGAGTCGGAGAGCCGCTGCACTTGCCGGTCCCAAAGATCGTCGACAAGATGCTTCGGTTCATCGAAGAGCTGCGTCTCGGTCAGGGGCGTCGAGTTGAACTTGATGATGGCAGCAAAGACTTCCCCATTGCCCAGCCCCGCGCGGAGCGGTTCGACATCAATGTTGTAGAACCCTCCGCCAGTGATGGCATGACCCATGGTCTGGAGACGGAGCCCCTTCCCCCTCGACGGGCAGTTGGCCGAAGAGTGTCCTTCGCCGCTACAAACGACGCAGAGGGGGTCGAAGGTGCAATCCGACTGATAGTGTCCTTCCCTTCCACACTTGAAACATTCCCCCGCCGCCGGAGCCCCCGTCCGGGCGGCGGGTTTTGCTTGGCTTTCCCTTTAGCTTCGTTGCTGGCCGCCCTCGCCCGGGGCTTCTTGGCCTTGTTCTTGTGTTGGGCACGTTGGCCCCGCCCGGCCGCGGTCGCCACGACCAGCAGACACCGGAGCGCTCGCCGCCCCTTGCCGGCGCCCGTCCATGCGACGGTTGGCAAGCGCCTCATCCCTCCGGCGCTGTTCCTCCCACCACGGAGGCGGGGGCCCGTAGTCGAAGCCCCGGCCTCGCTCTTGGTCGCGGTAGGGGAGATCCTCGTCTTGGAACCGGGAGCCGCCGGCATCGAGAGGAGCGCCGTCGTAGGAGCGGAAGGAGCCGCCACCGTCGAGGCGACCGCCCCCGTCGAACCTGCCGCCCCCATCCTGGCGGCCAGCGCCATCTTGGCGACCACCACCATCCTGGCGACCACCGCCGTCGTGGCGGCCGCCACCATCTTGGCGCCCCCCGCCGTCGCGGCGACCAGCGCCGCCACCATCTTGGCGAAAACCATCGTTGCGGCGGCCGCCGCCACCGCCAAACGCCTCACCATCGCGTCGTCCACCCTCCTCGAAGCGCCGCTTCCTTCCATCATCGTAGCCGCCCGCCATGACCGTCGCCGCGTAGGAGCGGATGAGCCGCGGCGGAGCAGGGGTTGGGCGGAGGAGGCGGTGACGCGGCGCGGTTGGGTCGGAGAGGCGTTGTCTAACTTCTGTCGATCTAGCACGAAACCCTAATGCGGGATCTGAGCTGCCTTTGGGCATCCAAAGCCAACGAAAACGGCGCCAGCGGGCTGGGCCGAGGCACTGGGCCGCAAGGCCAGGCCGTGGGCCAGGGGGAAAGGCCGAGGCCACCTCACAGCCCAAGTGGAGGATGGACCCGCCTTCAAGGCCCGTCGGCGTGGAGACGACCCAGTCAGCGTCCCGCGCCTCGGCCGCGGGCCCCTCCCGCACGCCGTCGCCTGGGCCCACCAGATTCGAAAATAGAGGATCTCCCAGATCCAGCCGGCGCGGGCCACCGTCGGTCGTCGGAGGCGTTGCCGGCGGCGAGGCCTCACCATGCGCGGCGACCCCGGATGGATGCAAGGCCGGCGAGGCCCAAACCTGTGCGCCGCCCCCAGGCCGCGGGCCAGGGACAGAGCTGCTGCCGCCATGGACCAGGGGAGGCCAGTCCAGAGGCCCTGACGAGTCCGGCGGGATGGCAGTGCCAACCAGTCCAGAAGATGCGGTGGCAGATCTGCACCGCAGCCTCCGACCCGAGCCTCGGAACCGCGGCGGCGCCGCCGGGCCGAGCCCCGAAAGCGCGATCCTTTGCCGCCCGGGGCGAAGGACGAACGCTGCGCAGACTGCAGGGAGCCCCCGAGCTCCTGAGCCCGCCGGATGAAATCCTCGAGGGTGGCGGCGGCCGGCCGGCCGCAACGGAGAGCTTCTTGGTCGGGATCCGACGCCTCCCCCTCCGAGCCTTCCGAGGCAGGAGCCACCTCACCCTCCTCCACAGCGGAAGCAGAGAGGGACCAGAACTTACCAGTCAGGGGAGCGGAGCCGGGGGCCGCGGACGACACGCCGGGCGGCGCAGCGGGGCCGAGATCCCGACGGTCGACGCCGGGGACGCCCGACCGGCGCGGCGTCCGGCCATCGCCACTCGCGTCGCCTGTCTCTTCGCCCGTTTCCATTCTCTAATGTTTTCCATCTCATCAGTTTGTACCACCAGCGTGCCGGGAAAATGACCAGGCGATGGCAGGCGGCGATGCATGCATGCAATTGTTGCAGGATTTCAGTTCAAAAAAACTGGTTGGAGAATTTACAAGGAATCCCACTTTTAACGGGATTTGTTTCATGCGGTTGTAGACCCTTCCGACTCTGACCATGCATGCATGACTATATTTCGGTTCGAGACACTAGTATAATTCATACCACGCAGGTTTTAGACACTAGTATGAGTTAGTACAACCCGCTGGATCCATAAAAATAAACGGTTTATATTTAGTTGCGGGGACTGTAAATTTGCAGAAAAAATAGGAACTTTATTAGGTGTGGGTTACAGTTCCAGCAAGTGAAAAGCTTTTCCAGACCCAGACCGTAAACAAGTTAGGGCATGTACAATGTACGAAAGACATGTCTTCTCTTGGTAGTCCACGTCATCTAAGAAGACATGTCTTCTCTTAGGGGTGCAATGCATTATCTCTTATTGTCATCCCTTACAACAAATAAAAATTAATTATTTTTAGTAGGAAATTGTATGGCTAAGGAAAGATAAGTCATACAATGAGGAAAATAGCCTTCTCTTATTTCATAAGAGATTATCCCTTTAGGCTAAAGGAAGACAACCTTTTCTTTCTTCATTTTCCCTCCTCCAACTAACCAAAAATTCTATGTGGCAAGAGTAAGGGAAGACTGATATCATCCCATTGTACATGCCTTTACAGCTGTTGTATCACAGCAAAATTTTCTAGATATTGGTAACCCTAACCTAACAACATTCCATTTTGACAGAAAATACACCCTCTGTTCTAATTAAGTATCCAAGTTGTTCATAATTTCAGAAACTTAATGAAGGAGGAGGTTCTATATATTCCTCATTGCAGATCTAGTGACTTCCACGATCGAGCAGAGAACAATCTGTCTCCATGATGATAGGCAAGTGAGAACGATGAAGAGCCAACTCTAAAGAATTCCACAGGAGCTAGAAATTGAGCCTCCATTGTACCCCCGAATTCATTCAGGAAGCTGACATGATGAAAAAGATCGGATCACCAACATCACTACGTAGCACCGTCCCCACCCCAGCAGTGTGATCTTCAGCTCGAATGGAACCATCGACGATCAACTTGACCTATCATACATGAGGCTTGTCAGAGGACTTTTTCTTAGGGCACGGGGTAGGAGAGACTCCCTCATCGGCTACTGATTGCTTCCCTTTAATTAGAGCTTCCACATAGTTGTCCTTTAAGTTGGGGATCAGCCACATGTAGCTGCAAACGAATCGTTTCGATTCTTCAATACATAGGGGAGGTTTATCATGGCTGGCCTCGTTCCAAGCATTTTACATTGTCTAACATTTTTCTATTTCTCTCTCATCCTTTACAACAGATACAAAGTTCAACAAATTTCAGCATCCGTGATGCAGTCAAGCTCCTACTTGTAGGAGAAATGCAAATTTCGATAGGCGTAATCATTGAAGTGTTCGAACCAAATTCCTGTCAATTTTTTGTGAATACGTGGTAGGTGGGCCTACTAGGCCTTGTCAGCCGTATCGCATATATTACACCCTTTGGTGAGGAGCTCTATCACACAACTTGCGGCCGTCCATCCATCATTTTCTCGGAGTTAGTTCTTGTTCTCTATGAGATATGATATGATACGATATGATGCGAGATGTGATAACAGCTTTATAGAAAAAAAAGAGATACACGTACATGGAGTTGCTTGTCCAACAAGGGCATCCAATTAACCACATATGTTGTCGTTGACGTCCATGTCACACTATAAAGTCACACGACACACAGTCCCCACTTTCTTTGCCCACCCAATAACGCTAGGAAAGCACAAGCACATATATACAACATAGAGAGCTAGGAGCCAGCATGATGTGATCGTGATGCGATCATCTTAGTAGTAGAAGTTGCCATACATGGCTGTGTCGAGGAGCGGCGGCTGGGGCAAGACTGCACCGTTGACGCCTGCGAAGGGGTTGAAGGAGGCTGCGGCCGCGTCCATGTACTGGATCAGTTCAGCGAGGGACTCCCAGCGCGCGGTGAGTTCGAGCGTCCGCGCGCGAAGGAGCTCGTTCTCGGCCTCGATGGCCGCGTACCGCCGCGCGGCCTCGTTCGCCGCTGCGGCCATGGCGCCGTTGCGGGCGCGTAGCGCGGCCACCTGAGCCTCCAGCTCGTCCACCTGCTGCTGCTTGCGCGCGCGCGACCGCTGCGCCGAAAGCCGGTTCGACTCCTTGCGCTTCCGCTTCCTCTCCTCCGTGAGCGCCCGTGTCGCCCCCGAGCCGTGCGACGACGAGGTGACGGCAGACACCGCGCCGGGGGAGGCCATATTTCTTACAGCAGCTCAAAGCTTTATGACTTGATTTCTTGGTTTTTTAAGCTAGCAAAATCTTAACAGCAATAATAAGCAGGTGAATTCTCGGTTTAGCTGGAATTATGAGAAGACGTAGAACCAGTAGAGGAAGACGACGGAGAAGGACTGAACGAGGACGGTGGATGTTATCATAAACACCGAGGATAGAACAACATCAGCATAGAGCTGGTCAAGCAAATAAAAATCGGCAGAGTTTCCCCTGAAAATCAAGCTTTTGTACTCGGAAATCGGACAGAGCTTCTCCCCGTCCAACAAGGGTTTTCGACTGGAAAATTCGGCAGAGTGACGCCCTGTATAGCAAGGGTTTTCGACAGAGTGACGCTTGAACTACGAGGTTTCTGACAGGAATTTTAGCAGAGTTTTGGCTGGAAAAGACTAGCTGGTAGAGCTTCTGTAATGAGATGATACTCCCAGACAGAATCTCCAAGGCACAGGGAACTAAAGGTGTTTGGTTGCAAGGCTATGGCAATCAAAGGGTGTTCAAACTAGAAAGGTGGAGCAGGGTAGTTTCGAGGTCAACTGGAACAGGAGCAGAATGGTGTTGCTGGTGCTGCTGCAAGAACGAAGCCAAGTCCTTCTTGAGAGGGGAGATTGGGAGAGAGGGAAAAGGGAATTGGGGCTTGGACGATGGCTGCAATTTATAAGCGGACAAGGGAGGGTTTGCTTAGGAGTTAAGTGGGAAGTGGGGGAGGAACCAAAGCTAAAGGCATTGTGCGGTGGTGGTGGCGAAAGTAACGAGAAAAAGCAGAGCGAGAAAGCGAGGGGCAGAGAGTGGACGAGCCAAAAGGTCGTTGGAATCTCAGGTTACGTGTCTGCTGGGGATTCCAGAAGGGAAGGAACGCCGCCAGGGGCAGGACGGGCATTACACGCTGGGCTGTTGCATATTTGCACTTCCTACCCTTGGGTCACGAGCTTTAAATTCGACGAAGAGAGCCTTGCTTCCACTGGAAAAGTGTGCAAGTTGTGCGAGGAGACGGGATTCCACTACCAGGAAGGATGTTATTATAGGGCCGCTAAGAAGGAAAACAACGTCGAAGACGTCGTCGTCACCAGCATTGGCCGAGGCCTGCACGGCTTTTGCTGGTGTGCCATCCAAAACCTGAAGCCGGCCACCGCCATGAGACCGCAGAGAGGAACATGCGCCAACACCGCCGTCAACAAATCAACGAGTGTTTTCAGCCCAAGGAGACGACATGACCAAGACCCCGAAACAACTGCGTCAACCTGATCGCTGACATCGCATGCACATATCAAGACAACAACTGCTAATGGATCGTGCGCTGGCTTGTCCACGCCGCTCGAGTCCAGCCAAGATCAAAGTGTGCCCCATACCCCAGATTTGGGAAGAAGTTGAACCGCCCGAATCATAGCTCAACGCCCCGCCAAGAGCATGACGAGGCGACGGTCAGAGACGGGTGCTACATCCGCTACCACCGCATCTCTTGCGCAACCACATCAGACATCCGACAAGCACCGACGAACGCTGCCCATCCCTAGAACAATGTCTCCCACACTGCCCAGGACCCCAGCCTCGACAGCCGGGACCCGTTCCCTCAGCAGCACCAAAGCGTCCAACTGCCGGAGGAAGGCCACAAAATTTCCCAAAAGCCCATGCTTGGTCACATCTGCCAGCCAGTATGAGGAGATTCATAATATTTTTTTAAGTTACAAAACTCGGAGGTTTGATAAAGGTAGGCGATGGGTGTCTCCGGGGATCAAAACTCCGAGCCAGGGGTTACCCACTATCAGATTGGATCGATTCAGTCAGTCTAATAGCAACCTTCTTCTCCCTCTCTTCTGGTTTTGCTACATTGAAGCAAAATACCTCTTCCCTGTAGAACTAACGCATGTAAAACCTTGAAGTTTGTTGACACATATTTCCACATATTTGCAACATATATGATGTTATATTCATATTTTATACTGATTTTTTGGGATATATGAATGATCCCTTTTATTTGGGTTATAACTCGGCAGGACAGGAAAACCATGTTTTGTGTATTTTTAAGTTTGAGGGACCTTAACAAAGTCAAATTGAGCTAGTACTTTGGGGATGTTAATATTTCATCAAGAGAAGCATCTGGAGCGCTTGGACCGCACGAGATGGGCCAGGATGACCAAAAGAGGCCTGGTGGCGCACCCATGCAGGGAGGGTGCGCCACCACCCCTCTTTCCCTCCTCGACCGTCCGATTCACTTGATTCTTTCACCCACGGACTTCGTTTGACCTAAAAAAAACCTATATAAAAGACTTCCCGTTGCTTCCTCGAAGTGAGCATGGCGGAAACAGAGAAATACCAAAACAGAGCTAGAACTTGCAAAGATTGGAGGGGGAAACTCCGCCGGAGCCGCCGAGTGGCGACCTTGGAGGTCGGGACTAGACAATCCCATATCTGCATCTGGCATAAGAAACACCTAGATCTCTAGGGCCTACAAGGTGAGAATTGGTAACACAACAGTGACTCTACGACTCAAAGAGTTATACAAGCTCATAACTGAGCAAAAGAACCAAAGTATTACAAGCCCATGTCACTGAGCTGACATTTCATCAATCAACGGAAGCAATGGTATGCTATTCTAAATAGAAATATAGTAAAAGGCCTAAGAGGCTAGGAGCATAACGGCGACATCCCAACCCATATATTCTAGGCTGCCACCTGGGAATCCCAAGCTACTCGTCGATGTCGACCTAGAAACTACCATTTGTTGGAGCGACTTCGTCTGAAACAAAGCATGCAAAGCTGAGTACAGGGACTCAGCAAGACTTAATACAACCTTTTATCAAAGCTGGTATGCGAGGCTTTATGTAGAGCTTATTTTGCGGAAAGCCAATTTTCCTTTGTAAAACAAGGGAGATAAGAATCTCGTCTATACAGATCATTTTAAAAGGGGATAAGAGAGCGATATCACTAGCTCTAGTGATCATCATATTGAATCCACTGAATCTTCATCATCAGCTGAACCTATCCACTAGGATCACCCCCTCGATACCCTGAGAAGGGATCCTTATCACACATTTGTCAAGTTTTACGATTAGGTTCATGTTGTCTATGATCATAGAATCCATCGCCAAGTCGTCCGTAACCGTGGACACGACTTTTCGAAAAGAATTAACCCTGCAGGGGTGTACAACTTTACCCACACGCGCCGACCGACTCTTAGTGCTGTCATGTACACGCTTCCTTGGTGTGCCGGCAGAGGGTGGTCGACCAAAACCTTTCCCTTGCTTCGCCTATTACATGAGTCAATCTAACTGGGGAACTCCATGATCGTAGGTAGCCATTCTCCGAGGTGGTCCCGGTCATTGTGCCCAGGGGATCTAGTTCAATGCCTCCAACATCCTTCACCCTAGCCACGCCCTGTATGATGCACTTTGAAAACCTTTTCCACCTTTTCCCCATGCGTATAGAAAATGGAACTCGCAATATAATTGACTCATGGGTAAGCTAGGCAAGTTCGGGCCAAGGGGTTCCCATGGGCTCCGTGTGGATATACGCTCAGTGTTGGTTCGGAAGGCGAGAACTCAGGTCCTAGTATCGGCTAGAACGAGTCAAATCACCACATCCCAATGTGGCCCAGCCAAGCCTTGAAGCATGTTTAATTATCATCACTGATCTTACCACGTCATCCTGCCATACTAGGTTCAATCGCAGCTCTGATTCATCAACCAGATGGATAAAAATTCGTCAACTAAGCATGGCTAAGCATATTCGATACAACAGCTCTAGTGATGCACACGAGCTCAAACCTAGTCTTGCTGGGAGCAGTATATCAAAGTATTTTAGGCTACAAGGATGGTAAATGCAACACATAGGATAACTATACCTGCCGATAAAACATATTTGAATCGTATGCAATATGTATGAACTAGAAGTAAAAGCATTTCAAAACCATATATGAACCAGGTTAGGGCTTGCCTTTGTCCCTGACAAACCAATATGGATCTTCAGAGATCCCATGCTTGACTTGTTCGTTAGTGGAAAAGTATTGAGTTGCGTCGTTGTCGATCTTCATCGTCTCGGGCACTTGCTCTATCGATCGCGAAGAAGCAAACACCGGAAAGGTAAAAGAACAATCAACACATGGCATCAATGCAATGCACATACAAGAATGATGACATGCCATGATAAAGGTATTGAAGTTAACCCTAAGACATCATCAATTTAACTAGGGTTCGACGAAACTAGGGTTAGCAGTTCCGGAGCCCTCAGAGGGGTACAATTAGTTCTTCTAAAACAACTAGTGTTAAAAGTTGTTTTTATAATGCATGGTTTTGTAACCAAAATTTAGATCTCATTTTTCTGAAAATTTTGATATATTATACATATTTTCTGATTTAAAATGAATAAGTTATGAATTTTACAAGTTTTATTCATTTTAAATCATTTCTGAAAATTCCTGGAAATTGATAAAACACTGACAAGCTGGACCATCTTGTCATGGATTTAATCATCTCCTAAATATATATGAAAATAATAAAATCCTTACAAGGGGCCCCACCTATTAATATATTTCTTATTTACAGAAAATAACAGAAATAAAAAAGAAAAAGAGGGGAGGGCCCCACCGGGGTCAACACTGGTGGTCAACTCCGGCGGACCGCGCCGGTGACCAAGCAGAGGCGGCGCTAGCGCGCTCCCCTGGACACGCGGAGGAGCGCGTTCAATGTGTGCGGCGGCAGAGGGGCACTTATGGACGCCGACCAGCAGCGGCGGGGATCTCAACGCGGCCGATCGATGGGAGCTCGACAACGAGCTACTTCGGTGAACGGATGAAGGAGATGGTCTAGGCAATTTTTCAAATAACCCCCTGGGGGTGGAGTTGGGCCAAGCTGGGCTGCTGGTGGGTTGGCCTGTTGGGCTTGTTGCTGGGTTGCGCAGAGAGAGAAGAAGAGAGGGAAGAGTTGGGTTGTGCCCAACTAGGTAAGAGTGGTTTTCTTCTCCTTTTCCAAAATCTATTTTTATTTTTGTTTCCAAACTCTTCTTTATATTTGAAATTTGTTTGAAGTTTCAAACATTCCGATATTTTTAAATATCACATGGACTTCTTAATAGAGGTTCCTTGTAGTTTGACTTTGGAAGTTTAGGAATACAATGAGCATTTGAAATGAGAGGGAGCTTTACATAACATTAGGGTTTTCCAAATTTAATCCTGTATGAAATTTTCTTAGTAAAATATCATGATTCTCATGATGCACAAACAACCCTAATTAGGTTTAGAGAAACAGGGATGTTACAGGTCTATTCCCCTTAAAATATCATCATCCCGATATTCTAAGGTAGGAATAGAGAAGGAAACAAGGACTACACCGGTCTTCAATGATCTTGTACGACGATCTTCTTTGTTGAAGAAGTTGATTCACGACATCATGAAGAAGTTGATCTACAACACCATGAAGAGCTCTTCATTTTCTTCCTTTGAAGTTGTTGCTAAACAACACCTAAAGGAAAGAGGAAATGACACTGGATGGTGGATCTATAGAATATCGAGCATCTCATGGTCAACTCATGAAAGGAGTGTTGAAAAACAACTCTTGAGTTAACAAACATGAAACACATAAAGGTAGGATGAGACGGAAGAAGTTTCAAATTTTGGTAGGCTATTGCCTCACGCTTGACAAGAACATAAAGGGACAAGGTAGCGAAGAGTTAAACTGCCTTTGATACCGTATCGAGGCACTTGATAACCCACAAGTATAGGGGATCGCAACAGTCTTCGAGGGAAGTAAAACCCAAATTTATTGATTCGACACAAGGGGAGGTAAAGAATACTTATAAGCCTTAACAACTGAGTTGTCAATTCAGCTGCACCTGGAAAAGCACTAGTAACAGGGGTGATGTGAAAGCGACGAGTAATATGAGAGCGAGTAGTAACGAGTAACACAGCGACGAGTAGCAGTAATATGAGAGCAATGGCACCGGAAAATAGTTGATACTACTTCCAATGACATGTAGGAACAAGTATATGATGATGAAAGATGGACCGGGGTTCCCAGCTATCTACACTAGTGGTAACTCTCCAATAACAAGTGTTGGGTGAACAAATTACAGTTGGGCAATTGATAGGATTGAAATAGCATTAAGACAGAACATCAAGATTATTAATCATGTAGGCATGTTTTCCATATATATTCATACGTGCTCGCAATGAGAAACTTGCATAACATGTTTTGTCCTACCAGCCGGTGGCAGCCGGGCCTCTAGGGAATCTACTGGAAATTAAGGTACTCCTTTTAATAGAGCACCGGAGCAAAGCATTAACACTCCGTGAAAACATGTGATCCTCATATCTAAGCCTTCCCCTCCAGTTATCCCGATTGCTTGTCACTCGCGGGGCCTCGGGTTCCGGACATAGACATGTGCAAACAACTTGTAGATACAATCTAAGCAATAAGTATAAAGCTTAAATCTAAGATCATGCCACTCGGGCCCTAGTGACAAGCATTAAACACAACAAGATTGCAGCAACAATAACTTCACAAACTTATATAGATAGACTAATCATAATGTAACAATCCATCGGATCCCAACAAACACAACACCGATTACATCAGATGGATCTCAATCATGTAAGGCAGCTCATGAGATCATTGTATTGAAGTACATGGGGAGAGAGTACCAACTAGCTACAGCTAGAACCCGTAGTCCATGGGGGAACTACTCACGGAGCATGATGGAGGCGGTGGCGTCGATGGAGATGGCTTCCGGGGGCACTTCCCCGTCCCGGCGGCGTGCCGGAACAGAGATTCTGTCCCCCGAATTGGAGTTTCGCGATGGCGGCGGCGCTCCTGGAGTCTTTCTGGAGTTTCGTCAACCGGTGTCGATGTTTGAGGTCAGGACGGCTTAAATAGGCGAAGAGTCGGAGTCGGAGGGGCCACGGGGCCTCCTCACAATAGGGGGGCGCGCCCCCCCTTGGGCTGCGCCGCCACCACGTGTGGGGCCCCCAGGGCACCCCTCAGGCCCCCCTCTGACTTTCTGGAAGGTTCCGGAAAAAATAAGATGTTGGGTCTTCGTTTCGTCGAATTCCGAGAATATTGCCCGAACAGCCTTTGTGGAACCAAAAACAACGAGAAAACGACAAGCGGCCCTTCGGCATCTCGTTAATAGGTTAGTTCCGGAAAATGCATAAAAACATTATAAAGTGCAAGCAAAACATGTAAGTATTGTCATAAAACAAGCATGGAACATCAGAAATTATAGGTACGTTGGAGACGTATCAGCACTCTTAGGCAGGGTGACTCGTAGAATCACAAAGGGTTATCCAACCAGAGCAACTTTTGATTAAAATCATAGTCACTCTTTTGGCATGGGTACATGAAACGATTGGAGTGTATTCAAAAGGCTGGGGCCCTAGATGACTGACGATTCACACAACGTGTGAATTGATTAGAACTTCAGGTATAAACCAAAGGAATGTGAAAGAGCACTGGCTACTGAAGTGCCAAGGTTCATGATATTACTTCATGTTACTTGAACGAATAGATGATAACGCGTGAAGCACACGTCCATTGGGAACCCCAAGAGGAAGGTGTGATGCGTACAGCAGCAAGTTTTCCCTCAGTAAGAAACCAAGGTTATCGAACCAGTAGGAGATGAAGGCCACGTGAAGGTTGTTGGTGAAGGAGTGTAGTGCGGCGCAACACCAGGGATTCCGGCGCCAACGTGGAACCTGCACAACACAATCACAGTACTTTTCCCCAACTTAACAGTGAGGTTGTCAATCTCACCGGCTTGCTGAAAACAAAGGATTAAACGTATGGTGTGGAGAATGATGTTTGCTTGTAGAAAACAACAGAGAACAGAGATTGCCGTAGATAATAGCATGGACCGAGGTCCACAGTTCACTAGTGGTGTCTCCCCAATAAGATAAATAGCATGTTGGGTGAACAAATTACAGTTGGGCAATTGACAAATAGTGATGCACATACATATATCATGATGACTGCTATGAGATTTAATCAGAGCATTACGACAAAGTACATAGACCGCTATCCAGCATGCATCTATGCCTAAAAAGTCCACCTTCGGGTTAGCATCCGCACCCTTCCAGTATTAAGTTGCAAACAACAGACAATTGCATTAAGTATGGTGCGTAATGTAATCAACACAAGTATCCTTAGACAAAGCATTGATGTTTTATCCCTAGTGGCAACAACACATCCACAACCTTAGAACTTTCTGTCACTGTCCCAGATTCAATGGAGGCATGAACCCACTATCGAGCATAAATACTCCCTCTTAGAGTCACAAGTATCAACTTGGCCAGAGCCTCTACTAGCAACGGAGAGCATGCAAGAACATAAATAGCACATATATGATAGATTGGTAATCAACTTGACATAGTATTCAATATTCATCAGATCCCAACAAACACAACATGTAGCATTACAAATAGACGATCTCTATCATGATAGGCAGCTCACAAGATCTAACATGATAGCACAGGAGGAGAAGACAACCATCTAGCTACTGCTATGGACCCATAGTCCAAGGATGAACTACTCACGCATCAGTCCGGAGGCGGGCATGGTGATGTAGAGCCCTCCGGTGATGATTCCCCTCTCCGGCAGGGTGCCGGAGGCGATCTCCTGAATCCCCCGAGATGGGATTTGCGGCGGCGGCATCTCTGGAACTATTTCCGTATCGTGGCTCTCGGTAATAGGGTTTTCGCGACGGAGAGTTTAAGTAGGCGGAAGGGCAGCGCAGGGGGGTGCCCGAGGGGCCCACACCATAGGGCGGCGCGGGCCCCATGCTGGCCGCGCCGCCTTGTGGTGTCACCACCTCCTGGCCCCACTTCGTATCCCCTTCGGTCTTCTGGAAGCTCTGTGGAAAAATAAGAACCTGGGCGTTCGTTTCGTCCAATTCCGAGAATATTTCCTTTGTAGGATTTCTGAAACCAAAAACAACACAAAACAGGAACTGGCGCTTCGGCATCTCGTTAATAGGTTAGTGCCGGAAAATGCATATAAATGATGTAAAGTGTATATAAAACATGTGAGTATTGTCATAAAACTAGCATGGAACATAAGAAATTATGGATACGTTTGAGAGGTATCAAGCATCCCCAAGCTTAGTTCCTACTCGCCCTCGAGTAGGTAAACGATAACAAGGATAATTTCTGAAGTGACATGCTGCTATCATAATCTTGATCAATACTATTGTAAAGCATATGAGATGAATGAAGTGATTCAAAGCAATGGTAAAGACAATGACTAAACAACTGAATCATATAGCAAAGACTTTTCATGAATAGTACTTTCAAGACAAGCATCAAAAAGACTTGCATAGGAGTTAACTCATAAAGCAATAGATTCTTAGTAGAAAGTTTTGAAACAACACAAAGGAAGATACACTACAAGAAAAGTTTCCATGGCCGACGAAGTTGAAGTCGCGCCGTGGTTGCTGCTGTACCATGGCCGACGATTTTGGTCCCTCCGTGGTGCATGTCAAAACTTTTTTTTTCTTGTTTTTGAGGCCACCTAGCCCGACGAAAGCGGCCAAAACGTCGCGTATGGTGGCCCGGGACATGGTGCATCGCGAATTCTCGGGTTCGCCGGCCGAGTCAACGCAAATCCGCACCGCCGAGGGATGTAGGGCCCAGATGGCAGCCTCTCTGGCATTGTTTTTTTTCTCGATCGCGCCATCTCGTTCAACGTTCTCCGATCGAGCCGTTTACGATGCGGGATCATGGGTCCCGCATGTCATCCTCTATGAACCAAAATTCTTTCTATTCTTGGATTTTTTTGACCCCCGATTTCCGGCTACTTCCTTTTTCTTTTGATCCCTTGCCGCCTTGGAAACGTTGAGACCGCTGTTGCTAAATGGGACCCGCATGTCATCCTCTATGTGCAATCAACTTTCTTTTCTTGGAGTTTTTTTTGGCACCTCAAATTTGGTCACTTGCCTTTTTCTTTCGATCCCCTGCCGCCTCTCAAACGGTGATACCGCTGTCGCTAACCGGGACCCGCATGTCATCCTCTATGCACTATAAAACTTTCTTTTCTTGAATTATTTTTGGCACCTCATATTTGGTCACTTACCTTTTTCTTTCGATCCCCTGCCGCCTCTCAAACGGTGATACCGCTGCTGCTAAATGGGACCCGCATGTCATCCTCTATGTACTATAAAACTTTCTTTTCTTGGAGTTTTTTTGGCACCTCAAATTTGGTCACTTGCCTTTTTCTTTCGATCCCCTGCCGCCTCTCAAACGGTGATACCGCTGTCTGCTAAATGGGACCCGCATGTCATCCTCTATGCACTATAAAACTTTCTTTTCTTGAATTATTTTTGGCACCTCATATTTGGTCACTTACCTTTTTCTTTCGATCCCCTGCCGCCTCTCAAACGGTGATACCGCTGCTGCTAAATGGGACCCGCATGTCATCCTCTATGTACTATAAAACTTTCTTTTCTTGGAGTTTTTTTTGGCACCTCAAATTTGGTCACTTGCCTTTTTCTTTCGATCCCCTGCCGCCTCTCAAACGGTGATACCGCTGCTGCTAACTGGGACCCGCATGTCATCCTCTATGTACTATAAAACTTTCTTTTCTTGAATTATTTTTGGCACCTCATATTTGGTCACTTACCTTTTTCTTGCGATCTCATGCCACGTTTGAAACGTTGAGGAACCTGCAGGCTCATGGGACCCGCATGTCATCCTCTATGTACTATAAATTTCATTTTCTTGGTTTTTTTTCACCCTCTGATTTTTGGCAATTTCTTTTTTCTTTTGATCCCTGCCGCCTCTCAAACGGTGATACCGCTGCTGCTAAATCGGACCCGCATGTCATCCTCTATGTACTATAAAACTTTCTTTTCTTGAATTATTTTTGGCTGCTCATATTTTTTCACTTGCCTTTTTCTTTCGATCCCCTGCTGCCTCTCAAACGGTGATACCGCTGCTGCTAAATGGGACCCGCATGTCATCCTCTATGTACTATAAAACTTTCTTTTCTTGAATTATTTTTGGCTCCTGATATTTTTTCACTTGCCTTTTTCTTTCGATCTCATGCCACGTTTGAAACGTTGAGAGACCTGCCGGCTCATGGGACCCGCATGTCATCCTCTATGTGCTATAAAAGTTTCCTTTGTTGGATTTTTTTTCACCCTCCGATTTTTGGCTTGCCTTTTTCTTTTGATCCCTCGCCCCTTTGAAACGTTGAGTAAGCCGTTGGCTCAAGAGACCCGCATGTCATCCTCTATGTCCATCAACTTTCTTTTCTTGGATTTTTTTCACCCCCTAATTACTAGCTACTTTCTTTTTCTTTTGATCTCAAGCCGCATTACAAACATTGAGACCGCTGCTCGCAAAATGGGACCCACATGTCATCCTCTATGTACAATAAATCTTGGATTATTTTTGGCTCCTGATATTTGGTCACTTGCCTTTTTCTTTCGATCTCATGCCACCTTTGAAACGTTGAGTAAGCTGCTGGCTCATGGGTCCCGCATGTCATCCTCTACGGACAATAAAAGTTTCCTTTCTTGGAGTTATTTTTGACCCCTAATTTCTTGCTATTTGCCTTTTTCTTTTGATCCCCTGCCCCCTTTGAAACGATGAGGACGATGTTGGCAGGTCGGTCCCACATGTCATCCTCTATGAACAATAAAAGTTTCCTTCGGTGGATTTATTTTTGACCCCTAATTAATTTCTCGGCTATTTCCTTTTTTCTTTTGATCCCCGCCGCCTTGGAATTGTTGAGAATGCTGCTGCCTCATTTTTCTTTTGGTCCTGTGCCGCCTTGGAAACGTTGAGACCGCTGCTACAAAATGGGACCCGCATGTCATCCTCTATGTACAATAAAGTTTCTTTTCTTGGATTATTTTTGGCTCCCGATATTATGTCACTTGGCTTTTTCTTTCGATCTCATGCCGACTTTGAAACGTTGAGGATGCCGCTGCCTCATGGGTCCCGCATGTCATCCTCTCGTAACGATAAATGTTTTCTTTTCTTGTATTTTTTTACCAACTGATTTTTGGCTTTTTTTTTATTTTCGATCCCCTGCCGCCTTTGAAACGTTGACGACGCTCGCTCGGCTCATGGGTCCCCGATGTCGCCCTCCCCGTACAAGAAACATGTGATATTTTATTTTGCAGACAATAAACGTTGTATTTCGCTCTGAGCTATTGCAAACGGATAAATTAAATCTTTATATCTACATAAACAAACTTATATGTTGAATCTCCTTGTTTTTTGTTTTTGCGAAGCATAGGACTTTCCTGTTTTTTTTTTGAGAAAAATTCGACCTTTCCTGTTTTGGAGTGGGCTGAAATTGTACGAGTCAAAAGGCCCAAGCAGGATAGTTCGAAGGCCCGGATGTCCAGATACTGGCCCAATTGAAATCTTTCTTTTCTTGGATTTTTTTTCACACCCTGATTTCTGGCTACTTCATTTTTCTTTCGGTCCTGTGCCGCCTTGGAAGCGTTGAGACCGCTGCTATAAATTGGGACCCGCATGTCATCCTCTATGTACAATAAAGTTTCTTTCTTGGATTATTTTTGGCTCCTGATATTATGTCACTTGCCTTTTTCTTTCAATCTCATGCCGACTTTGAAACGTTGAGGAAGCTGCAGGCTCATGGGTCCCGCATGTCATCCTCTATGAACAATAAAAGTTTCCTTTGTTGGATTTATTTTTCCCCTAATTTCTGGCTATTTGCCTTTTTCTTCTGATCCCCTGCCCCCTTTGAAACGATGACGACGCAACTGGCAAGTCGGTCCCACATGTCATCCTCTATGAACAATAAAAGTTTCCTTTGATGGATTTATTTTTGACCGTAATTAATTTCTGGCTATTTCCTTGTTTCTTTTGATCCCCTGCCGCCTTGAAATAGTTGAGGATGCTGCTGCCTCATGGGTCCCGCATGTCATCCTCTCGTAAAGGTAAATGTTTCTTTTCTTGAATTTGTTTACCAACTGATTTTTGGCTTATTTTTCTTTCGATCTCCCGCCACCTTTAAAACGTTGATGACGCTCGCTGGCTCATGGGTCCCCAATGTCGGCCTCCCCATACCGCAAATCCTCTTTCTGCAAAGGTTGTATTTCTAGATAGATAAGGTGGATTCAAATCTGCCATGGTTCAGGCAGCTCAGGTAAGCCTTCTTGCACTGATTAATGGCAGTAGTGTATAGCAAGGTCAAGACATGTGGCTCGGTGTAATGAATCTATTTGAATCATGTTGTGGGTTCAATCTGATAGTTCTCTAACAGTCAGCCAAAATAGAAATTAAGTTTTTTTCTAAAACGGAAATGCAAATTAAGATGAACACAAACATTAGTTATCATAATAGCTGATCATACATACATACTTGCTAAGAGCAAAAGCTTGCCGTAGTTTTACCACCCATACAATTAATTAGCAGCTCGGATAAGATAACCTTATATAAGTATAACTACAAATGCATTTGCTAAGGGCTCATGGGGCAACAGAACTAGACAACCGCGAACTTTATGACCAAGCATGTCACGACGGCATCGAAAGATCTTGACCTTCAACTTTGATCCAATGCGAAGTTTGGCACCGTCAATGAACTTTTTCCACCTGGAAGTAACAGCCAAGCGGCCATCTGTGGGACTGACGGAGTACCGTCCCTCCACGGTGAGACCTTCACTCTCCATGACGAGGGAAATCTTGCCCCTTCGGCCAACATTGAGATCCTTGGTGATACTTTTAGGCAATTTCTGATTCAAAGCAAGAGATACCACCAAAAATTAGTCAATGGCACCAATGCACTGAACCATGTGAGACTTTGAGCAGAGAAGACATCAAGATAAGAGCAGTTATGCTGTCATATACTCACGAACATAGCCTTCAGATGCGTCCTGGTCACCACACGGGTGGCCACAACAATGAGCCGAGACCTCGGTGATCCGGGCGGGGCGAGTGCAGGAGCCCGGGCTGGTACACGAGCCGGTGCCGATGCGGGAGACTGCCGGGCAGGTGCGATGAACGGTGCCTCTAGAGGAACCGGTGCCGATGCGGGAGACTCGTTGGGCGGGTGCAGAAACGGTGCAGCTAGAGGAACCAATGCCGATGCGAGAGCCTCGTCGGGCAGGTGTAGTATATGGGGCCTCTACAGGAACCAATGCCGATGTAGGGGACTGCTGGGTAGATGCGATGAACGGAGCTGGTACAGGAACCGGTGCCGATGCGGGAGAGTGGGAAGCCGGTGCCGGTGCTGGTGTGGTTGCCCTTTGTGACATCCGCTCATGTTCCATCGGGGATCTGCAGCTTTGATCATGTTAAACCCAGCAAGCTAGAACGAGAGGGAATGGTTTAGAACAACTGCTCGTAACGGTTATCAAAAGATATGAGTAGAAAAAAGTTACATATTATATATTTGGAAGTGTCTCCAACTCAGTAAGCAGCTACGTATATCTCGCCCGTTTGAGTTTCTGATCCTCAGCTCGTCGCCCTTCTTCAGACCGTAGTCAAAAGCAAACTTTCTCCAATCATGTCCATACAAATATGTGATGGCCTGCGTCTTGTAGACATACACCTCATAGACCGTGTAGGTGTTCATCAATTTTCCATTGCCATGCATAGTGAAAAACCCTTCATGCGGACACATCTGGTTAATCATAGGACGAAGTTCACAAGGTACAGTCTGCATGTGAAAATTGATACAAATGTAAGAAGCGGGAAGACTAAAAACAAGACTTTACTATATGCCAATTCATGCTAAACCACCGAGAATACATACCCGTAACTTCGTGAAGGAGCTACTAGAAAGGTAGATAGAGCCATAGGAGGTGTTATATGCGGGGTATGTACATGGGCCCGCCATATTCCCGCAAGCTCGGCATCGGGATGGTGAAGGAAACATGGGAGGTACTACCGGTGCGTAGCGCTGAATGTAAGTGGAAGAATTAGGTTGTGTAAAGTGCATAGTTCAGAGCAATGCAAATGTTGACAAGCGAGTGCATAACACTATGTTACAAACTGAACAATGAAAAATTAGTGTATGATGAATATAAGCATGCTAATTTGGTGTTTCCGAATTCCAAAAAGCATTAGACAGAGCCGGTGATAATATCAGACATAAATCATGGCATGTATATGTGGCTTAAGAAAATATACCCGAACCCTTGGATGGTTACGGCCCGGCTGGTCCTTGGACTTGAGCTTATATAAGCATCCGGAAGGTGGGGCTGACGAGTAACTTGGTGGCAGCCTCTGCGGATGCCTCATCAGCCAGCAGTTGCAATCCTTTTGACCAATGAAGGGTTAGCAGCTTCAATCGCATATGAAAATTGAAGAGCAACATACATCAGCAGTGATATATAAAATGAATCTATGAGACACTGATGCATATAGTGCTGGATGTAAGTGTAAGAATAGGTGTGTGTGTTTCTGAACTATTGGTAAGCATTAGAAAAAGCCGGCAATAAACAGACAAAAATCAAATCATGTATGAGGATTAAGAAAATATACCTGCTTTCGAAAAGGGTACCACCCAGCTGGCCCGTGGCCTTGTGCTTGAGGAGGTTTTCGAAGATGGTGGCGGCACCATCGTCTTCACAGCAGCCTCATCAGGATCATTTTTTATCCATTTGAGTAGAGGCACAGAAGTTTCATCCTGCATATGAATAGCAACAGAACTCATCATTGATATTTAATAAATCTATGACATAGACTGATGCAAATAGTGCGGGTGTAAGTGGAAGAATAGGGTTGTGCATAGAAAAACAGTTGACAACAATGCAAATGATTACAAAAGAAGCCAATGGAAATCAACAGTTTATATACTGGATGAGACAGACTGAAAAGTGGAAAATTAGTGTATGATGATTGTAAGCAAACGCAGTGTTTCTGAACTTTTGGTAAGCATTAGACAAAGCCAACAGTAATTAAACAGATAATAATGAAATCATGTATGTGGATTAAGAAAATATACCGGATTCATTAAAAGGTCACCACCCAGCTGGCCCATGGCCTCGTGCTTGTAGAGGTTTTCGGAAGATGGTGCCGGCACCATCGTCCTCACAGCAGCCTCATTAGCCTCATTTTGCATCCACTTGAGTAAAGGCGCAGCAGTTTCAGCCTGCATAAGAATGGGAACAGATCTCAGCAGTGATATTGAATGACTCTGAGACAGACTGATGCATATAGTGCTCGGATGTAAGTGGAAGGGTATGGCCGTGTATGGACAACAGTTCACAACAATGCAAGGGTGTGTTCGGTTCTGAAACAGCGTGGAATGGAATGGAATGGTTCCATTTCAGAGGAATGGAATGGTTAAATTTTTGTTCGGTTGGGATAAATGGAGAGCATAAGAGATCGAGGTTAAACTAACCATTTGTCTCAAAATTGTAATTAACAATTGCAAATGACATTTTAATCTCAAAGTCGTAATTAACAGCGCCTAATGGTGCTCTTTTAATCTAAAAATCGTAATTAACATCATTTTTTGTTGGGTTAGGGAACTGGAGTAGATGAACATTACTGTATGATGATTGTAAGCAAACGAATTTGGTGTTTCTAAACTTTTGGCTTCGAGATCTTATGGGTTTCAACTCTAGCCTACCCCAACTTGTTTGGGACCGAAAGGCTTGGTTGTTGTTGTTGTTGTTGTAAACTTTTGGCAAGCATAGAAAAAACCGACAATAAACAGAGAAAAATCAAGGCATGTTTTGTGGATTAAGAAAATATACCATATTCATTAAAAGATCACCACCCAGCTGGCGCGTGGCCTTGTGCTTGTAGAGGCATTTAGAAGATGGGGGCGGCATCAACATACTGGTAGCCTGATCAGCCGCAGTTTTGATCTTCCTTTTGAGTAAAGGCCCTAAAGTTTCAGTCTGCATATGAATAGCAAAACAAAAGGCAGACCTCAGCAGTGATATTGAATTACCGTATGAGATAGACTGATGCATATAGTGGATGCTCTTAGCCTTTTGCAGCGTGAACACTAGCTATGGACAGACAAAAAACTAGTTAACTCAGCTTTGTCTAGATATGAATGTACTACCACCATCCAAAAGCTTAAGCCTTATTTATTTTTGAGAAATCAAAACAAGCAAAGTTTGACCAAAATTTTAGAACATTCTATCAACAAATATAATACAGTGTAGATACCGTAGGAAAATATATTTTATTATCTATTTAATGATATTAATTTTGTATTTTGCATGTTACTGATTTTTGGTAAAAGCTTAGTCAAACATGGTATAGTTTGACTTTCTAAAAATAATATAAGCCGAAAGCTTTGGGATGGAGGCAAGTAGTATCTAGAGCTAAAACACATCTAGATACATCCGTATCTACAGATAGTTGAGTCAATTAATTTGGATCTGAGGGAGTATCGGATTCGGACTACATCATGGTAAGTTGGTTAAAAAAATTACCCTCGGGCGGTCCCCGCCCAGCTCGGTAGTGGCATTTCGCTTCTTGTGCTCGCAGATCGGGCCATGCTCCTGCAGCAGGTGGGGCGCTATTCTCGTTCCCCATAGCCTCAGCACGGAACCTGGAGGTACCAACCTGATACAGAGAATATAGAGCATGGTGTCACAGAGGCTTTACGCACAAACAATTGAAGACATGTGCTACTTTAAGCATATTCCAGAACAGGAACAGATTGAGGATGCAGAGAGACACTTAAAAGGTAAAGAGTGGATAAGCAAACGGAGTACTCGCTCGCGGGGCCGGGGACGCAGCTCGGGCTCAGCCAACCGCCCACATGCGTGGTGGCCTTACGCTCCATTGCCCCCACCGCCGAGGTCTTACCTTTCCGTACAAGCTGACAAAAGATACAGTGAGGATCAGCAGAAACTACAAAGGTTGCAAATGTCGACAAATAAAGGAAGAACACCCCAATCCAAGCAAAGGTAGCCCCCGCCCCCCACCCCCATCAATCACTCCCAGCTCGAGGGTGACCAGAAAGACGCCCCTTCGCCCAGAATAGAAAAGAGATGCGCAAGATATCGAGGAGAGGAAAAAATAACCGATCTCGAGAAAGGAAAGAACATTACTAGTCCTACCTAATCCGCTTGGTCTAGATGCAGCTTGCCCCTCCAAGCTGGATGCCTGGACGGTGGAGGCGACAGGAGGGGATCGAGCTAGCGGCTTGCATCCGTCGGCAATCGGCACTCGATAGGGAGAGAAGGGGTGCTACATAAAGGGGAGGGGTAACATATTTTATTACACGATGAACTTACTGATGTGACTAGTCATTACATGTCTCACTGAAACTAGGGCCCATAGCGTGGCACCCCAAATTCACTTGAAGCTGCCCGGCGGGACGCATTGGCGCGTCAAGAAACCCCCGAATTGTAGCGGGGAAATGAAACATTTCACAAAAAATCGAAATTCAAGCACACCGCCACGCGCCAAGCACGCGGCTGTTCCTTCCTCTTCCTCGGTTCCTCCTCCCCTATCCGAAAAAACCCCAAATCCCAAGCTCAAACCAAAAAAAAAAATCCCCTGGCCGCCATGCATGTCCTCGTTAACCCGCCGGAGATCGTTCCCGACGATGCGGACCCCCGCCCCGAGATCCAGAATTCCGTCCACCTCGAGGCACCGCGTGCTGTCTCGCAGCAGCCGGCTTGAGGGCGCTGAAGAGGAAGTTCCGCCGGAAAGTGCTCATGGCAACCGTGCAAGCTCACCGGCGTGCCGCATCCCGAGAGGAACTGGTCAAAGCTTTGCTATTCGCCACACACAAAAAATTGCGGGCCAAGATCTGGTCAAAGCTTCGTCGATGGCTTGCCGCGAGAGGCTTGGAGTCCCGAGTCAATAAACTAGCTGCTCGAGGACCAGGCGGTGACACGGATTCATATTAACCGACTCAAGTTTGTTAGTCTAGTTAACAAATGCATCTAGATACATCCATATCTAGACAGAATTGAGTCAATTAATATGAATCGAGGGGAGTACCTGAAAGTGTTTCATGCTACCAACTAATGCGCCGGCAGGAATCGCCGTAGAAGTAATTGTGCTACTACTCATACGATGAACCGATTGTGTGGGTGTCAAATTTTGCAACGCGATCATCCACCGAATGCTTAATCTAGCGCCAAAGGCGTACAAATCATAACATACTACAGCACCGAACATAAGAGTACGAATCATAAAGTAGCTCAACATTTTGCATCGTGGCTGGGTGGTCCCGAGACTACCGGGACGCCCTCGATGATCTCCGGTGTGCATCCTCTTCAACGCAAAGCCGTGTACTCGGTCCACGGCCTCCTTCCGTAGGCTGGATAATCTCAGGTGCAGGACCTTCGTCTATGAGAGGCTCGTCATCGCACCATCCACAGTGCATCGGTGGCTGGCTGGTCTTGAGACTACCCGACGCCCCCGATGATCTCCGGGCGTGCATCCACTTCAACGCAAAGCCGTGTACTCGGTCTACGGCCTCCTTCCGTAGGCTGGATAATCTCAGTGCAGGACCTTCGTCTATGAAAGGCTCGTCATCGGCACCATCCACAGGTGCATCAAACTGAGATTCATCTTCAAATCTCCCATCAAACCGAGAGACCTCTTCAACTCTATGCTTCGCAATTAGTACATCAACCGATTAGACAAACATCTAAGGGATGCAACCTCGAACAAATGCCGTTTTACATATTTACCTTCTCATCCGGCACATCACATGTCCCGCAGCTGAAACCCGTTTCCCGAAGCAAGCGCTTTTTCTCTCCTTCCCGTCCATCCATCCGCAACAAGTTAAATTTGAGTACGTAACCTTGCACAAGCAATGCAAACTATTGATTGAAACAAATGGCAGCATCAATATAAATAATTAACTACATATGCCAGCACACATACAGTGTGAGCAAGATCTGCTTCTCCCGCTAAAGGATCATTATATGGTTCACCATGCTAAACCCGCCTAACATATGTGCGGTCCATCCCAAAAATGTGTAAATGATCTGCCACTACAGGGTGAGGCCTCTTCTCACCATTCATACATGTGCATCGCGGGCAATACACGTCCAGGTTGTGACCTTCATGAGCTCTAATAAACCCCATAAAGGGTTGAACACCATTTATATATGAAGGGGAACATAAGTGTCCATGCAGTATCCAAGTTCTGTCCATCTGTTTAATTATGAGATAAAGTGGTTGGTGATTAATTTAAGGCGAAGTAGGAAATGTATATCAATCGAGTACAAAACTATACTACATGATTATGCATTTCAGCAATCATGTCGAGTACAAAACAAAAAATGCCCATCGACATTTTAGCAAACAGATCGTGTACAAAACTCTGCCATGGCATTTCAGCAAATTAACGGATCGAGTGCAGAACTGACTCTATATGCCCACGCAAATGAACAAATTGATCGATGACAAATCGAGCGGAAAACTATAAAGTGCCAATTAGTTCGAGCATACCGACGAATTTTTTAGCAAGCATCAAGAAAATATAAATCGTTAGGCCGTCTTGCCCGATACATGATTGAGCTAGAGATAGCAGCCCTACCGTGGATCAACTTGACCGCCGGTGCGTCTCGAGAAGAACGACGGGGAGGGGAAGCTTCTTCTTCGCACGGACGGGACGGGGAGGGGAAGCTCTTCGCACGGACGGGGATAAGTTGTGTAGGGGTGGGTGGGGGTCATGCGGCCGGGCCGCCGGGGTGATAATTAAATGGCGTTTAATGGAGTTGCGTGTGTAATTTGCCGTGCACAAGGTTGAGGAATAGGCGGTTCCCTTTGCCGCGCGCACAATTCAAACTATCCCGCCCATGTAGTTGAAATTCGCCATATTTTCGTTAAATCGACATAAAGTCATGTGAGTGGGGGAAAATTAGCAAAGTTGCTTGAAAAATAGTAAAACTCTGGAATTATCCTTTAAATATGTTCTACTTCGTGTGGAAATCGGGGTGTGGAAGCATGTTGAGCTGTTTTATTTGTACTTTCTTCATTAAAACTCCCATTTTATGCACTTTGGATGGAAAGAAATCATTTGTACATAAATTTTGACAACGCCATTTGCAAACACTAATTGTTTTACATGCCAAGATGCACCCATCCACCAAATATATATGGGGCAAAAGTTTATCACAATCTAGCAGTATATGCACAATTAGTGAGGGACCCCTTTTGATTTTGTGCAATTTCCACTAATTAGGTAGAGAGAAGGGGTTAATTAATTAGGCCATGTTAGGGGTTATGTGTTTTAGATTAGGTTGTGTGGATTCAAATACAACTTCTTTATTTGTGTGCTATGATTAATCAAAACTAGATTGATCGACCGCGCACACATTATTAGAGGCGCATGCCTTTGCGCACAAAGTGCATGTGTGTGTTGTTGGCCACCAATTAACGAGAGAGAGAGAGAGAGAGAGAGAGACAGAGAGAGAGAGCTAGAGAGAGATCTACATACGAGAGAGCGATTGAAATCGATATAGGCCATGTCGTATATATTAATTGGTGTTAATCTACCGTTTAATTTGCTAGCTAGCCGCTATATATATAGATCGAGCATGTTTTTATTAGATCGGGTTATAGCTAGCTAGTATAGTTTAGGGTTATGTGTTTTAATGAACTAGGGTTTGATTAGCTAGGGGTTAGTTATATATATGGTTTAGGGTTAATGCATGGCACATTTAATTTAACTAGAGGACCACGAGCTAGGCACCCCCGGCCTCGCTTGATGCACAATTAAGTGTCGTTGGCCTATATATAGGGTTTAATTAGGGTTTAGGGTTAGCTAGGGTTTAGGGTTTAGGGTTTAGTGTTTAGGGTGTTTAGCTAGCTAGGGTCTAGGGTTTAGTTTAGGGTGTTTAGGGTCTAGGGTTTAGGGTTTAATTAATTAGTGTTTAGGGTGTTTAGGGTTTAGGGTTTAGGGTTTAGTGTTTACGGTGTTTAGGGTCTAGCTAGGATTTAGGGTTTAGTGTTTAGGGTGTTTAGGGTCTAGGGTTTAGTGTTTAGGGTGTTTAGGGTTTAGGGGAGTTTTAGGGTTGTTTAAGGTTATTTAGGGATCATCGATCGAGTGCGCACACACATTATTAGAGGCACCCCGCGCCTCTGCGCATAAAGTGCATGCGTATATATGTATGTGTGTGTTTTTTGCCACCAACAACGATATATAGATGATCGAGAGAGAGAGAGATTGAAATCCCCTAGAATATGTTCAAATATATATTAAAATTGATATAGGCCATGTATATTTTAATTGGTGTTAATCTACGGTTTGCTAGCTAGCTAGCTGCTATATATAGAGCATGTTTTTATTAGATCGGGTTATAGCTAGCTAGTACAGCTTTAGGGTTATGCGTTTTAATTAAGTAGGGTTGATTATCTAGGGTTAGTTACATATATATGGTTTAGGGTTAATGCGCGCATGGCACATTTAATTTAATTAGAGGACCGCGAGGCACCCCCGGCCTCGCTCGATGCACAATTAAGTGTCGTTGGCCTATACATATATAGGGTTTAATTAGGGTTTTAGGGTTAGCTAGGGTTTAGGGTTAGGGTTAGGGTTAGGGTTTAGGGTCTAGGGTTTAGGGTTTAGGGTTAGCTAGGGTTTAGGGTTAGGGTTAGGGTTAGGGTTAGGGCTAGGGCTAGGGTTTAGGGTTTAGGGTTTAGTGTTTAGAGTGTTTAGGGTTTAGGGATTATGGATTAGGGATTATTAGGGATTAGGGATTTAAGGTTTTAGGGGTTGTTTAAGGTTTAGGGATCATCGATCGAGTGCGCACACACATTATTAGAGGCACCCGCGCGCGCCTTTAATTACGCATAAAGTGCATGCGTATATATGTGTGTTTTTTGGGCCACCAATAACGATATATAGATGATCGAGAGAGAGAGATCGAGATTGAAATCCCCAAGAATATATATGTTCAAATATACATTAAAATATATGCACGAATGCATTGTAGGCCATGCATGCACACTAATTATATATATATATTATGAGGCAACTTAATCAAATGTGTTTTCATTCGAGAGAACTTGTCAAAATTCAAGTTAATTAATTTATCACGATAATTATATAATTAATTAATGAATCTCATGGATATGTTATACAACATGATCGATATAGGCCATGTATATTTTAATTGGTGTTAATCTACGGTTTGCTAGCTAGCTGCTACATATAGAGCATGTTTTTATTAGATCGGGTTATAGCTAGCTAGTATAGTTTAGGGTTATGTGTTTTAATTAAGTAGGGTTGATTAGCTAGCTAGGGTTAGTTACATATATATGGTTTAGGGTTAATGCATGGCACATTTAATTTAATTAGAGGACCGCGAGGCACCCTCTCGCCTGCTCGATGCACAATTAAGTGTCGTTGGCCTATACATAGGGTTTAATTAGGGTTTTAGGGTTAGCTAGGGTTTAGGGTTAGGGTTAGGGTTTATGGTCTAGGGTTTAGGGTCTAGGGTTTAGGGTTTAGGGTTAGCTAAGGTTTAGGGTTAGGGTTAGGGTTAGGGTTAGGGTTAGGGTTGGGGTTAGGGTTAGGGTTAGGGTTAGGGTTTAGGGTTTAGGGTTTAGTGTTTAGGGTGTTTAGGGTTTAGGGATTAGGGATTTAAGGTTTTAGGGGTTGTTTAAGGTTTAGGGATCATCGATCGAGTGCGCACACACATTATTAGAGGCACCCGCGCGCGCCTTTACGCATAAAGTGCATGCGTATATATGTGTGTTTTTTGGGCCACCAACGATATATAGATGATCGAGAGAGAGAAATCGAGATTGAAATCCCCAAGAATATATATGTTCATATATACATTAAAATATATGCACGAATGCATTGTAGTCCATGCATGCACACTAATTATATATATATTATGAGGCAACTTAATCAAATGTGTTTTCATTCGAGAGAACTTGTCAAAATTCAAGTTAAATAATTTATCACGATAATTATATAATTAATTAATGAATCTCGGGGATATGTTATACAACATGATCGATATTGGCCATGTATATTTTAATTGATGGTGTTAATCTACGGTTTGCTAGCTAGCTGTTATATATAGAGCATGTTTTTATTAGATCGGGTTATATCTAGTATAGTTTAGGGTTATGTGTTTTAATTAAGTAGGGTTGATTAGCTAGGGTTAGTTACACATATATGGTTTAGGGTTAATGCATGGCGCATTTAATTAATTTAATTAGAGGACCGCGAGGCACCCCTGGGCTGCTCGATGCACAATTAAGTGTCGTTGGCCTATACATAGGGTTTAATTAGGGTTTAGGGTTAGCTAGGGCAGAGGGTTAGGGTTAGGGTTAGGGTTTAGGGTCTAGGGTATAGGGTTTAGTGTTTAGGGTGTTTAGGGTTTAGGGTTTAGGGATTAGGGATTTAGGGTTTTAGGGTTGTTTAAGGTTTTAGGGATCATCGATCGAGTGCGCACACACATTATTAGATCGAGGCACTCGCGCCTTTACGCATAAAGTGCATGCGTATATATGTGTGTTTTTTGGGCCACCAACGATATATAGATGATCGAGAGAGAGATTGAAATCCCCAAGAACATGTTCAAATATACAATAAAATATATGCACGAATGCATTGTAGGCCATGCATGCACACTAATTATATATATATTATGAGGCAACTTAATCAAATGTGTTTTCATTCGAGAGAACTTGTCAAAATTCAAGTTAATTAATTTATCACGATAATTATATAATTAATGAATGAATCTCGTGGATATGTTATACAACATGATCGATATAGGCCATGTATATTTTAATTGGTGTTAATCTACAGTTTGCTAGCTAGCTGCTACATATAGAGCATGTTTTTATTAGATCGGGTTATAGCTAGCTAGTATAGTTTAGGGTTATGTGTTTTAATTAAGTAGGGTTGATTAGCTAGCTAGGGTTAGTTACATATATATGGTTTAGGGTTAATGCATGGCACATTTAATTTAATTAGAGGACCGCGAGGCACCCCCTCGCCTGCTCGATGCACAATTAAGTGTCGTTGGCCTATACATAGGGTTTAATTAGGGTTTTAGGGTTAGCTAGGGTTTAGGGTTAGGGTTAGGTTAGGGTTAGGGTTTAGGGTCTAGGGTTTAGGGTCTAGGGTTTAGGGTTTAGGGTTAGCTAGGGTTTAGGGTTAGGGTTAGGGTTAGGGGTAGGGTTAGGGTTAGGGTTAGGGTTAGGGTTAGGGTTGGGGTTTTAGGGTTAGGGTTAGGGTTAGGGTTAGGGTTAGGGTTTAGGGTTTAGCGTTTAGGGTGTTTAGGGTTTAGGGATTAGGGATTAGGGACTATTAGGGATTAGGGATTTAAGGTTTAATTTAGGGGTTGTTTAAGGTTTAGGGATCATCGATCGAGTGCGCACACACATTATTAGAGGCACTCGCGCGCGCCTTTACGCATAAAGTGCATGCGTATATATGTGTGTTTTTTGGGCCACCAACGATATATAGATGATCGAGAGAGAGAGATCGAGATTGAAATCCCCAAGAATATATATGTTCATATATACATTAAAATATATGCACGAATGCATTGTAGGCCATGCATGCACACTAATTATATATATATTATGAGGCAACTTAATCAAATGTGTTTTCATTCGAGAGAACTTGTCAAAATTCAAGTTAAATAATTTATCACGATAATTATATAATTAATTAATGAATCTCATGGATATGTTATACAACATGATCGATATAGGCCATGTATATTTTAATTGGTGTTAATCTACTGTTTGCTAGCTAGTCGTTATATATAGAGCATGTTTTTATTAGATCGGGTTATATCTAGTATAGTTTAGGGTTATGTGTTTTAATTAAGTAGGGTTGATTAGCTAGGGTTAGTTACATATATATATGGTTTAGGGTTAATGCATGGCGCATTTAATTAATTTAATTAGAGGACCGCGAGGCACCCCTGGGCCGCTCGATGCACAATTAAGTGTCGTTGGCCTATACATAGGGTTTAATTAGGGTTTAGGGTTAGCTAGGGCAGAGGGTTAGGGTTAGGGTTAGGGTTTAGGGTCTAGGGTATAGGGTTTAGTGTTTAGGGTGTTTAGGGTTTAGGGTTTAGGGATTAGGGATTTAGGGTTTTAGGGTTGTTTAAGGTTTTAGGGATCATCGAGTGCGCACACACATTATTAGATCGAGGCACCCGCGCCTTTACGCATAAAGTGCATGCATGCGTATATATGTGTGTTTTTTGGGCCACCAACGATATATAGATGATCGAGAGAGAGATTGAAATCCCCAAGAATATGTTCAAATATACAATAAAATATATGCACGAATGCATTGTAGGCCATGC
This sequence comes from Lolium rigidum, assembly GCF_022539505.1. Classification (NCBI taxonomy): domain Eukaryota; kingdom Viridiplantae; phylum Streptophyta; class Magnoliopsida; order Poales; family Poaceae; genus Lolium; species Lolium rigidum. Next base: position 191,050,295 of record NC_061513.1, on the reverse strand, counting down.
ATGCACACTAATTATATATATTATGAGGCAACTTAATCAAATGTGTTTTCATTCGAGAGAACTTGTCAAAATTCAAGTTAATTAATTTATCACGATAATTATATAATTAATTAATGAATCTCATGGATATGTTATACAACATGATCGATATAGGCCATGTATATTTTAATTGGTGTTAATCTACGGTTTGCTAGCTAGCCGCAATATATAGAGCATGTTTTTATTAGATCGGGTTATAGCTAGCTAGTATAGTTTAGGGTTATGTGTTTTAATTAAGTAGGGTTGATTAGCTAGGGTTAGTTACATATATATGGTTTAGTGTTAATGCATGGCACATTTAATTTAATTAGAGGACCGCGAGAGGCACCCCCGGCCTCGCTCGATGCACAATTAAGTGTCGTTGGCCTATACATAGGGTTTAATTAGGGTTTAGGGTTAGCTAGGGTTTAGGGTTAGGGTTAGGGTTAGGGTCTAGGCCGGGTTTAGGGTTTAGTGTTTAGGGTGTTTAGGTTTAGGGAGTAGGGATTATATATTTACGGTTTTAGGGTTGTTTAAGGTTTAGGGATCATCGATCGAGTGCGCACACACATTATTAGAGGCACCCGCGCCTTTACGCATAAATTGCATGCATATACATGAGTGTTTTTTGGCCACCAACGATATATAGATGATCGAGAGAGAGAGAGATTGAAATCCCCAAGAATATGTTCAAATATACATTAAAACATATGCACGAATGCATGGTAGGACATGCATGCACACTAATTATATATATATATTATGAGGCAACTTAATCAAATGTGTTTTCATTCGAGAGAACTTGTCAAAATTAGAGTTAATTAATTTATCACGATAATTATATAATTAATTAATGAATCTCGTGGATATGTTATACAACATGATCGATATAGGCCATGTATATATTAATTGGTGTTAATCTAAGGTTTGCTAGCTAGCCGCTATATATAGAGCATGTTTTTATTAGATCGGGTTATAGCTAGTATACTTTAGGGTTATGTGTTTTCATTAAGTAGGGTTGATTAGCTATGGTTAGTTACATATATATGGTTTAGGGTTAATGCATGGCACATTTAATTTAATTAGAGGACCGCGAGGCACCCCCGGCCTCGCTTGATGCACAATTAAGTGTCGTTGGCCTATATATAGGGTTTAATTAGGGTTTAGGGTTAGGGTTTAGGGTATAGGGTTTAGTGTTTAGGGTGTTTAGGGTTTAGGGATTAGGGATTAGGGTTTCATGGTTGTATAAGGTTTAGGGATCATCGATCGAGTGCGCACACACATTATTAGAGGCACCCGCGCCTTTGCGCATAAAGTGCATGCGTATAGTTTAGGGTTATTTGTTTTAATTAAGTAGGGTTTGATCAGCTAGGGTTAGTTACATATATATGGTTTAGGGTTAATGCATGGCACATTACATATAGTTTAAATCTCAAGAATGTTTATACATGATAGGCCATATGTGCAAAGGAATTTTTTTCCCCGTGAACTTGTCAAAATTCAAGTTTATCGATGCCAATGGAAACTAGTCCAAAAAATTACATAGAGGACCAAAAGTACTAGACAATAACTAATAGAACCCGCAACTTTACAAAAAGGACCCCAAAACATATATAAGAAAATCAATCGAGTCCTTCTCGACCGCACATCGATCTCTCGCTCCGCATCCTTTCCAAGCAACTCCGTCGCCGGGGACGCACCACTTGGGACGGTGTCGCCGGTAGTCGCCGGGACGAAGGAGAAGAAGGGCCTCAGCAACGGCATATTGGCTCTGAGAAGGGCCGCTGAAAGGCCAAGATGTGCACGGGCAAGACGGATGACGCCGTCGTATGCCCCGAGCTTGTGAACTTTAGCAGCTTGACTTCCCCATTGGCCGGATCCGAAGCACCGACCAAAGCAAGCCTCACCGTTAGCGCCATCACATTGATGGCACCGGATCGGGGTTTGGCCGGCAAGATCCGCCGCATTCACCACAGGCCGGATCTGAAGCCGATGACGAGATCCCCGACTCCATTGCGCCATTCTCGCTCATGGGAAACACTCGGATCTAAGCTTACAACAACACTAACTCCCTCGGATCCAAATTAGCCGACTCAACTTTGCTTATCTAAATATGGATGTATCCACACATGTTTTTACTCTAGATACATACACGTCTAAGGAAAGTTGAATCAATTAATTTAGTTCGGAGGGTGTACAATATACGGAGAGAAGTCGGCCTCGTCTCCGCCGGCGAGGCCGCCGGAGAGAAGGGGGAGAGGAGCCGGGGAGTGGGAAAGACTCGAGAGAGAAAGAGAAGAGGAAGAAATGAGAGCTCCCCGGGGAAGAACATTATTTTTGTCGTTCCGCTCGTAGCTTGAAACTGAAAATTTCGGCCGCGCGCCAAATCATCCCGCCGCATCCATTCGAAAATCCCGTGACCAGTTTTACCCTTTTAACCCTGGTCCGGAAGCTACAACCCACCGACCATGGAGGGCTCATTCGGTAACAATGAAATATCTTGCCTAGATCCCGAACCCTCCCCACAGACCCACACCCACCCACCAACCATTCGCCCCATTAGCTCAAAAATACTCTCACACGCCAAAGCTCTGACTCTCTACAGCACTAGATCTGCTTCGCCGCCGGCATACTCCTCCACAGCGTAGCCTTGATCGTGTTGGCTGTCCACCCACCTGATCCGCTCCCCCGCCGCCCTCGTCACCGACGGATCTGCTTCACCGCCGACCTCGCCACCGACGGCTCCGCTTCACCGCCGACTTCGCCACCGACGGATCCGCTTCACCGCCGACCTCGCCACCGACTACCTCGGCGCAGCGGCTGTATCAACTTCACCGAATCCCTTGCCAGCCCAACCAGATCTGCTTCACTAACGCCCGCTTCTACTGAAACAGGGTCGATTCATCGTCTCCCGCGTTCGCCGCCGCGGGAATGCAAGTTGCCGCCCCCGTCCACCCCGCCGCAGCTTGGTTAGTACGCTGGCCCGTTAGATCGCGGTGTTTCTTTAGCCATGTTTTGTGTAGTTATTTGCAGATCTCATATGCCGTTAACTTTCTTGATGTGTTGCTTCGCATGAAGTTTGTTTAAATATTGTACAAGTACAAAAGCATTATCCGGTCGCTACCATCCTCGTTCATTCTATCGACACCTGTGTGCATCCACATATTTATAGCCTTATACCCATTCATTTGCTCGCCAACTCGTTTTTGTACCGCATGCTATTGTTGCATCGCTTTTATAGTCATGCTATGGGCATTTCCAATCTGCTTGTTCTTATACCACGTCATTAGCTCACCGCTAGCCGCTAGCTGTTTTCTCGTGTCCGCTATTCTCACACTCGCTTTTATAATCACGCTATGTGCATTTCCAATCTGCTTTCTATTATACCTCGTCTTTAGCTTATATAGTTATTGCTGCGTGCATGTCTCGGTCTTTGTATTATCATAGACTCGACTTGTCAATGTTATTTTTCCTAGGGATTGATCATGCGAACCACTTATTAGAACATCCAACATTAACAGCGGGGACGCTAGGGAAGGTTGGAATCTGAGTTCTTGGTTGGTAATTTTGGCAGCTTTACTTCCGTTATTATCTATAACCTATATGCAATGTTCCTTATGCAAGAGATTAACACTTGGAACCCCGCCATAGCAATGCCATTCATGCTTTACTATGTTTCCGCCTATTTGATATGCTTGTCTTGGAGAAACTGCGAAGGTGATTTGAACCCGACATTTGGTCATTCTTAATGCCAGCTTACTTTATGTGGAAAACCTTGGCATTACCCTACTCTAAATCTGAATGTCCGAAATTCGTATCTCATGCAAAGCAACATCTAGTTGGTTTTAATCCGATATCTGGTAAATATTGGCTTATTCATTTGGCAGCTCAAGTTTTTTGTTATTTGAAACCAGCTGACTTGGTCTTAAATGTGATATCTAAACACAGATTAAGGACAATGGAGCAGGAGGATTAGCATTTCACTTGATGGCTGAACCTAAAATGACAGGCATGTTGACCACGACTAGTGCACGCAAGAGAAGGACCTGCAAGCGAGCCGATATGTGCTTAGTACATGCATCTTATCTTATCTTGTGCTTATTTCTGCTACATGTCGTTATCTCGATCTCTACATTGCGTAATACATGTTTGAATAGTTAATTGTTGTAACTATGTTTGCAATGTTACCGTAATGCAGCTTTAATGAAGCAATCATCATTAGAAGATAGTCGCCAAAAAAGGATCTCGTAGCGACCCCGTGCAACATTATGATGTAAGTTTGTGCTTAGTACAAGTTCCATACATTGTCTTATTTATGCAACTTGTTATTATCTTATATCTACATTGCATAATAAATGTTTGCATAGTTCATCGTTTAACTCTTTTTGCATTATTATCGAATGCAGCTTGTGATGAAGCAATCTTCATTAGAAGTGAGGCCCACAAAAACTTCGATATTTCTTCCGATGCATCTTCTCATAGCCGTCAACCTAGACCATTGCTTTCATCAAACAAGAAATATCTCAAGGCCGTACTTTATAAAAGACATGGTATTGCCGCTTTAAGATCCGTAGCTGATATGTTGACAAAGAGTACACAAGATTCAATCAAGGCGATTGCCAAATGTCAACGTGTTATTGATGATGCTAATAGAAGTCCTCAATGATTCTATGTAATTTTTTTTATTTGGGCACATGAATTGCCTTGTAATTTTCCTACTTGTTTTATTTGTGTATGTAATTGTGTGTATCATTGATATCAGATTTTAGGCTCATGAAATTTAATGCATGTTGACTAGTCAAACAAGTAGGGCACTACAACAGATTCGGCCGGCCCACTTACGTAGTGTGGGACCCACTTTCATTTTGGGCCGGCCCACTTCTTTAGTAGGCCGGCCCGGCTACACGATAGTGGGATCCACATGCTTATTGGGCCGGCCCACTATCTTGTTGGGCCAGCCCATTTGGTATATGGTGGTCCCACATGGTAAATGGGCCGGCCCTTTAACAGGGAGGTGGGACCCACATGTGTTTTTGGCCCGGCCCACTATCTTGTTGGGCCGGCCCACTTGCTATATGGTGGACCCCACATACTAAATGGGCCGGCCCTTTAACAGGAAGGTGGGACCCACATGTGTTTTTGGCCCGACCCACTATCTTGTTGGGCCGGCCCACTTGCTATATGGTGGACCCCACATACTAAATGGGCCGGCCTTTTAACGAGAAGGTGGGACCCACTCGTGCTTTTGGCCCGGCCCACTATCTTGTTGGGCCGGCCCACTTGCTATATGGTGGACCCCACACACCAAATGGGCCGGCCCTTTAACAGAAAGTGGGACCCACTTGTGTTTTTGGCCCGGCCCACTATCTTGTTGGGCCGGCCCACTTGCTATATGGTGGACCCCACATACTAAATGGGCCGACCCTTTAACTGGAAAGTGGGACCCACCTGTGTTTTTGGCCCGACCCACTTGCTACACGGTGGACCCCACACACTAAATGGGCCGGCCCTTTAACAGGAAAGTGGGACCCACCTGTGTTTCGGCCCGGCCCACTTGCTTCTTGGGCCGGCCCAGTAGGTGTAAGGTGGACCCCACATGTTAAATGGGCCGGCCCATTTAAGTTTTGACCAGTCAACCTTAGAGGTTAGGCCCGGCCCACGTAACTAATGGACCAGCCCAGCTATATAGTTGACCGGTCAAACTATGTCGGCTGGCCCGGCCCGCTTAAGACGTGGCAGTGCCTCGTGTGGGCCTACCATCTACCACGGGGTTTCAGCCGGTTAACGCCGTTAACCGCCGGCTAACGGCGTCCGCCACGTGTCGGCTTGCATGACGTCGGCAGTCAACGGGCTCCCGGAAACACTTGCGCAACGGTCCGATTTTCCGTGGCGGAAGGGCGCCCAAGCGCGACGGACCGAAAAAACGTCGTTGGACTTTGCCTGACGCAGTTTCCACAACAGAACCCATATCGTCCGGTTAGGCCCATGGGCGACGAAAAATACCCCTTAGCGGACGATTTTGAGACGTTGTCTATCAGAACTTTTCTTGTAGTGATATAAGTTTAGCGGTTGCTTTCAACTTCAACATGTATATCTCATGGATAATTGTCAACACAAAGTAATATGATGAATGCAAATAAGCAAGTATGTAGGAATCAATGCACACAGTTGACACAAGTGTTTGCTTCTAAGATAGAAAGAAGTAGGTAAACTGACTCAACATAAAGTAAAAAGAATGGCACTTCGCAGAGGGAAGCATGGATTACTATTTTTGTGCTAGAGCTTTTATTTTGAAAACATAGAAACAATTTTGTCAACGGTAGTAATAATTCATATGTATTATGCATAAGACATCTTATAAGTTGCAAGCCTCATGCATAGATTACCAATAGTGCTCGCACCTTGTCCTAATTAGCTTGGATTTACATGGATTATCATTGCATAACATATGTTTCCACCAAGTGTCACAAAGGGGTACCTCTATGCCGCTTGTACAAAGGTCCAAGGAGATAAATCGCATTTGATTTCTTGTTTTTGATAGATCTCAATTAAGGACATCCATACCGGGACAACATAGAAAACAGATAATGGACTCCTCTTTAATGCATAAGCATTCAACAACAGATTATATTCTCATAAGAGATTGAGGATTAGTGTCCAAACTGAAACTTCCACCATGATTCATGGCTTTAGTTAGCGGCCCAATGTTCTTCTCTAACAATATGCATACTCAAACCATTTGATCATGATAAATCGCCCTTACTTCGGACAAGACGAACATGCATAGCAACTCACATGATATTCAACAAAGGTGTAATAGTTGATGGCGTCCCAGAAACATGGTTACCGCTCAACAAGCAACTTATAAGAAATAAGATACATAAGCTACATATTCAATACCACAATAGTTTTTAAGGCTATTTTCCCATGAGCTATATATTGCAAAGACAAGGAATGAAATTTTAAAGGTAGCACTCAAGTAATTTACTTTGGAATGGCGAGAGAAATACCACATAGTAGGTAGGTATGGTGGACACAAATGGCATAGGTTTTGGCTCAAGGATTTGGATGCACGAGAAGTATTCCCTCTCAGTACAAGGCTTTGGCTAGCAAGGTTGTTTGAAGCAAACACAAGTATGAACCGGTACATCAAAACTTACATAAGAACATATTGCAAGCATTACAAGACTCTACACTGTCTTCCTTGTTGTTCAAACACTTCACCAGGAAATATCTAGACTTTAGAGAGACCAATCATGCAAACCAAATTTCAACAAGCTCTATGGTAGTTCTTCATTAATAGGTGCAAAGTACATGATGCAAGAGCTTAAACATGATCTATTTGAGCACAACAATTGCCAAGTATCAAATTATTCAAGACAATATACCAATTACCACATGAAGCATTTTCTGTTTCCAACCAAATAACAATGAACGAAGCAGTTTCAACCTTCGCCATGAACATTAAAAGTAAAGCTAAGAACACCAGTGTTCATATGAAACAGCGGAGCGTGTCTTTCTCCCACACAAAGAATGCTAGGATCCGAGTTTATTCAAAGAAAAACAAAAATAAAAGCAAACAGACGCTCCAAGTAAAGCACATAAGATGTGACGGAATAAAAATATAGTTTCACTAGAGGTGACCTGATAAGTTGTCGATGAAGAAGGGGATGCCTTGGGCATCCCCAAGCTTAGATGCTTGAGTCTTCTTGATATATGCAGGGATGAACCACAGGGGCATCCCCAAGCTTAGACTTTTCACTCTTCTTGATCATATTGTATCATCCTCCTCTCTTGATCCTTGAAAACTTCCTCCACACCAAACTCAAAACAAACTCATTAGAGGGTTAGTGCATAATCAAAAATTCACATATTCAGAGGTGACATAATCATCCTTAACACTTCTGGACATTGCCCAAATCTACTGAAAGTTAATGGAACAAAAAAATCCATTCAACATAGCAAAAGAGGCAATGCGAAATAAAAGGCAGAATCTGTCAAAACAGAACAGTCCGTAAAGACGAATTTTTTAGAGGCACTTAACAGGCTCAGATGAAAAAGCTCAAAACTAATGAAAGTTGCGTACATATCTGAGGATCACGCACGTAAATTGGCAGATTTTTTTGATTTTTCTGCAGAGAGATCTACGCAAATTCGTGACAGGTAGAAATCTGTTTCTGCGCAGCAATCCAAATCTAGTATCAACTTTACTATTAGAGACTTTGCTTGGCACAACAATGCAATAAAGTAAAGATAAGGAGAGATTTCTACAGTAGTAACAACTTCCAAGACTCAACAAAACAGTAGTAAAAACATACATGGGTTATCTCCCAAGAAGTGCTTTTCTTTAACGCCTTTCAGCTAGGCGCAGAAAATGTGAATCAAGTATTATCGAGAGACGAAGCATCAACATCATAGTTTTTCTTACAAACAAAATTTGTTGCAGAGGGTACCTTAGATGCTCCATTATCTAAATTTCCCATAGTGGTACTAAGATTTTTATCAATTTTAGGCTTATAATAATTCTTTGGCTTAGGCACCTTAGAGACATACATGAATTTTTGCTCCTTACCCACATAAGCTTTCTCCTTAAATTTAAGAGAAGAAAAAGTTGAACCCAAGGTTCCCATAGCTTCTTCAAGTTCACCAATCCTATGGGTTTGATTATCATGGATAGCACAAGTTTCTAAAATACCAATTCTTTCATTAATTCCTCCTAGGGATTTATCAAGTTTATCAGTATTATCAAGTAATATTCCCAATTTAGTCTCAACACTTGGAAGATTTTTCTCTATGGCTTCCAACTTTTTCATGATATCCTCAAAAGAGATTTCAATTTTAGCTTCATTAACAGGTGGTATTCCAACTAGACTCTCAATGATGCAACTAGCTTCTAAAGCAGGAGTACCTAGGAAATTACCCCCCGAAAGAGTATCAAGAACATACCTATTCCAGCTAGATATACCAACATAAAAGTTCCTAAGGAGGATAATAATGGAGTGTTTCTTAGTGCACCTATGATGAGCATCACTAATTCTATATCAAGCATCTTTAAAACTTTCTCCACCTTGTTGCTTAAAAGAACGAACTTCAACTTCAGGATTACTCATTTTAGCAATAGTAAATAAAGCAAACTAAATAAAGTAAAGTAAAAACAAGTAACTATTTTTTTTGTGTTTTTGGTATAGAGATAGCAAACAAGACAAATGAAATTAAGTAAAGCAACTAAATTTTTTGTGTTTTTGATATAAAGAAAGCAAACAAAACAGAAAATAAAATAAAGTAAAGCAAGACAATAAACAAAGTAAAGAGATTGGATGTGAGAGACCCCCCTTGCAGCGTGTCTTGATCTCCCGACAACGGTGCCGTGAAAAAGAGCTTGATAACGCGTGAAGCACACGTCCGTTGGGAACCCCAAGAGGAAGGTGTGATGCGTACAGCAGCAAGTTTTCCCTCGGCAAGAAACCAAGGTTATCGAACCGAGTAGGAGATGAAGGCCACGTGAAGGTTGTTGGTGAAGGAGTGTAGTGCGGCGCAACACCGGGGATTCCGGCGCCAACGTGGAACCTGCACAACACAATCACAGTACTTTTCCCCAACTTAACAGTGAGGTTGTCAATCTCACCGGCTTGCTGAAAACAAAGGATTAAACGTATGGTGTGGAGAATGATGTTTGCTTATAGAAAACAACAGAGAACAGAGATTGCAGTAGATTGTATTTCAGATGTAATAGAATGGACCGGGGTCCACAGTTCACTAGTGGTGTCTCTCCAATAAGATAAATAGCATGCTGGGTGAACAAATTACAGTTGGGCAATTGACAAATAGTGATGCACATACATATATCATGATGACTGCTATGAGATTTAATCAGGGCATTACGACAAAGTACATAGACCGCTATCCAGCATGCATCTATGCCTAAAAAGTCCACCTTCGGATTAGCATCCGCACCCCTTACAGTATTAAGTTGCAAACAACATGCAATTTCATTAAGTATGGTGCGTAATGTAATAAACACAAGTATCCTTAGACAAAGCATTGATGTTTTATCCCTAGTGGCAACAGCACATCCACAACCTTAGAACTTTCTGTCACTGTCCCAGATTCTATGGAGGCATGAACCCACTATCGAGCATAAATACTCCCTCTTGGAGTCACAAGTATCAACTTGGCCAGAGCCTATACTAGCAACGGAGAGCATGCAAGAACATAAATAGCACATATATGATAGATTGATAATCAACTTGACATAGTATTCAATATTCATCGGATCCCAACAAACACAACATGTAGCATTACAAATAGACGATCTTGATCATGATAGTCAGCTCACAAGATCTAACATGATAGCACAACAGGAGAAGACAACCATCTAGCTACTGCTATGGACCCATAGTCCAAGGATGAACTACTCACGCATCAGTCCGGAGGCGGGAATGGTGATGTAGAGCCCTCCGGTGATGATTCCCCTCTCCGGCAGGGTGCCGGAGGCGATCTCCTGAATCCCCCGAGATGGGATTGGCGGCGGCGGCGTCTCTGAAACTATTTCCGTATCGTGGCTCTCGGTAATAGGGTTTTCGCGACGGAGAGTTTAAGTAGGCGGAAGGGCATCGCAGGGGGGTGCCCGACGGGCCCACACCATAGGGCGGCACGGGCCCCATGCTGGTCGCGCCGCCTTGTGGTGTCGCCACCTCGTGGCCCCACTTCGTATCCCCTCCGGTCTTCTGGAAGCTCCGTGGAAAAATAAGACCCTGGGCGTTCGTTTCGTCCAATTCCGAGAATATTTCCTTTGTAGGATTTACGAAACCAAAAATAGCACAAAACGAGAACCGGCGCTTCGGCATCTCGTTAATAGGTTAGTGCCGGAAAATGCATATAAATGATGTAAAGTGTATATAAAACATGTGAGTATTGTCATAAAACTAGCATGGAACATAAGAAATTATGGATACGTTTGAGACGTATCAATAGACCACGGATATTTAGCATCCTAAGGAAGGATACTTCTCTGTGGCTTTGAACTTTGAATATGACAAGAGGAGTGCCATTAGTTTAAAGCTTAATCAGAAGTATCGGGGTCACATATGACTAACGAATACACACAACGTGTGAATTAAAGAGAACTTCAAGTAAAATCCAAAGGAAGGGAAAAAGCATTGTCGAATGACGTAGTAGAATCATCGAGGAGTGAATTTTCTCCTATCGGATTTGTGTTCAGAGGAGAAATTTCTTTGAAGGATTGACCGAGAGACATTTAGCAACTCTACTTCTAACTTTCTCCTTGATGTTCTAGACACCAATATCAGACTTCTGACTAGCCTTCAATAGGTCAGCAAGTGAAGATCGGACTTCGGGATTGAAAAGACATCATAAGGGCAACTCCTAGAATAAGTCACATAACATCCTCATCGAGAGTGGTTGTTCTTGTTGTTTCAGGAGTTTATGGCATTAGGCCTTCCGACTAATTGTGTTAACCACGACATCAATCTTGTCGGATTTACAAAGAGACCTATGTCAAAAATCCTTCAGAAACACCAACCATCGTTGCTGCTGGAGATTTGGCTTAGGTTAGGTGTAAAGATATTTCATATTCAGCAAGTCCAAATAGAAATTTGCAATAGTTACCACTAAGGTAAAGTTGCTAGATTCTCAAGTTATGGACTAGAATGTCAAGCTCCAAAAGATTGAGCAAGATTGCGTAGTCCATGTGGTTGCGATTGCCAAAAGGCAATTGCGCGCATACGAACTGCTTGCAATGAAAAAGAATTGAGTCCTAGCGGGGACATCAAAGAAGATATTGAAGCTCTTAAGCTTTTTCTCTTTCTTGAACAAACCAGTCAGTGGCTTAGTGTGCATAGAGGAATGTTTCAAGGAATGGAGGTAACAACCAGCCATTTCAAGAATACTTTGCACATGCATGACCGACATGCGATGATTCTCGAGGAAAGCAAAGGGAACTCTACTCGGATCCACGGCGACATCTTTCAGCAAATGCACAAACCAGAGAAGATCACTTCCAGCATCCAGCACACATACTTCGTGATAACACAAAGATGGTTCTTAAAAGTTTCCAACATTAGTACCAACTGTTCAATATGAACCTCTTTAGGCATGGAGAGAATAAGAATGTCATCGATGGGATCAACAACTAACTTATCAAGATACTCCAAGAAGAGGGGCTCATATGTTGCATGAACAAGGCAAAAGTATTGGTCAGACCAAAGGAAACGAAGATGTACTCAGGCTAAACACCATGAGTACAAACATCATCAAGATAGTCCTTGGAACTGAATTTGATTTGACGATAGCTGCTGGCAGTTGTTGGGGAACCCCAAGAGGAAGGTGTGATGAGCACAACATCAAGTTTTCCCTCAGTAAGAAACCAAGGTTTAATCGACCAGTAGGAGAAAGGCGTAACTTCTGAAGGTGTTGCTAGCTGACTATTGGTAGGGCGCAACCGGCGTCAGCAATAACGTGGAACCTGCACACAGCACAACCACAATGATTTTCCCCAACTTACAGTGAGGTTGTCAATCTCACCGGTTTGCTGAACGCAATGGATTAGACGTATTGAGTAGAAAAGGATGTTCGCAGTAATTAAAGAGAACATGATTACAGAAAGTAAACAGAGTAGGATTGCAGTGGTTGAATTCATCAGTGTAAAGGAAAGGACCGGGGTCCACAGTTCACTAGAGTGGTCTCTCCATAAAGATAAATAACATGCTGGGTGAACAAATTACAGCTGGGCAACTGAGATAATATCGATCATACTCTACCAATCTACAACCACTTCAATTTTCACATGTACGCTAGATCTTGAAGGATGGCCAAATCCAAGTTGCAGTGTTTTATCTCGATCCACATCTACATATGGATATATAATTGAGCTTTATCCTATTGAATTCAAAATTTAATTGTATGTACATAAATTATAATTCAAAAACAGAGAAAATACTTGTTGGAGGTCAGTTACCACACATATAACAAATGTTAGAGACCGCAAGTTTGAGCGAATTTTAAAACAAGCAAAAGAGTTGTTGTTTTTTGCAAAACTTGTGCATTGAGGAAAAACATGTGATGTAGATCCCAAGGAAAATATCAAACCACACATACAAATATTTTTTGGGGGGGAGGGGAAGCATTCAAAAACTTTGGTACCCTACATGTATGGTTTTGCTTGTTTTTGTACCCACTTGGGAAGGGTTCATGCAGGATCTGTAGCGAACTTTCTTGTGAAGACCTATTTTTGGCACATATGTGAATCTTCTCATGGCCATCGACTTTGCATACTCCAGTTTTTTGCTGCTATGCAAAATAATAATAGTGGATTTTCCATTTTACTTATTCACAATGTTAGAAAATTAAACGACTGATAGTGTGTGCGCGCACGTGCGCAGAGTGATATAAGTTGCGCATTGACACCACTTAAATTCTCACTTGTAGTAGGCCTCGAAGGATGGCCACTTCCAAGGCATGAGGATTTATCTCGATGTGCAACTATATATGGATTTATTATTGAGCTAGATCTGTTTGGAATTCAAAATTTAGTTGTATATGTACGATACATGACAATTCATAACTTCTTTTTTTAATAAAATACCAGGAGGTACCCTGCAAATGTGGCACCCCCATATTTGAAACCAACCAAGTGATGGCTCAAAAAAAAGTAAGCAAAACTTGCTCATGGAGCATAGTTTACAAATGTTTGGGGGAAGAATCCCCTCTCTCTCTCTCTCTCTCTCTCTATCTATCTCGGCGACAGCACGCTCCAACGCGTGGATGCAATTTATTCTATATCCCCCTAACATACACTTGCCAGTGTCTTCAACAGTCTGACACGAGCAGTGAAGCTTTTATGGAGCCCAGCGGAGAGGGGCTCCATTTCTCGAGCGGTAGCGAGGTGACTCTGGGGCTAAAACGAAGACCTTTTTTTCTCCACGAAGTCAAAGAAAAAAACCATTTTTTCACCTTGCGCGACATGAGGAGCAGTTCGACTGGGGGACTTTTATCGGGTCTGGTCATCGCCCTCCTCCTCCCCACCTCATTCATCCACTGTTTCACATATTTTAGCTTCTATTTATGCGGTTCCATGGAGGTGGGGGTCTGGTCGTCACCCTCCTCCTCCCCACCTCATTTCCTCCACTGTCTCACAACTCCTTGATCTACTACTCCTATCCATCAAATGGATGTATTTGTAGATACATTCATTTTAGTGTCAAGTAATATGGACCGGAGGAAGTAATAATAATAAGAGGCATGTTTTTTTAGTTGGTCCTGTTTAGTAGAGTTTACATATGAGAGTTTACATCTTTCTACCACCATTTTTTTTTTTTTGATTTAGCTTGTCTTTTGTACCCACCATTTTATCGAGCAGGGTTAATGCAAGATCCATAGCAGACTAACTTGTCACGACAATTTTTTTGGCGGAGTGCATCTTCTCATGGCCAGCTATCATTTATTTTGTTGAATTACATTTTTTGGATTTTCCCATTTTATTTGTGCACAAGCTATGAGCCGCTCACAATTCATTAACACTAGTCGTCAATCCATGCACCCGCACGGGCTAGTTAATTATATCCTTTGGTGTAATTGTAGTATATATATACTTTTAGTTAATATGGATGTGTCGTTACTTCGTTGACATTTGATCTTTGAAACTATTTAATCAGTATTTGTATAATGATATAATTTAATTTAGTATCAATTTTGATTATCCTAAAAAACTGCTGTGAGTATACATGTGAGTCTATCTTTCATTTGGGTATTAAAAAAACTCTAAGTAGCACAGTTCATATTTTTATTTTTAATTCCCTAAAATTTACATCTACCTTACTACTTCATGCAGTATTATCCACTCACGGTTTCACTCGTCATCATCTATCTTTCCTCAGTATACATACACACACCTAAATGGGCTAGCTATTTAAGAAAAATCAGAAAATACTATAATTGTAATATACAATATTGGTATTTGTTGTTATTAAAAATATGTTGTATCTTTTTAGAAACACACAATAAAACCGCGCAATTATATGTATTTATTAATATTTCATCAGATGGTCTGCGTGTGTATTTTTCTGTGTGAGGATTACCACATTCTAGCGACCGTGGATTTTTTTATCGATGCTTAACGTAATCTCTATTTCAAATGACTCTAACTTTATTAATTAGAATATGTTTTATGTTTATTCTAACAAATTGATGTAAATCTGCATACACTAATATGCAGTACTCTTTGGGTCCATATAAAGACAGATGTCGTTTTTTTGCATGTATATACCCATATCATAGGTTGGGAGCGCACATATTTAATTTGATCTGCAGATTTCACCGGGGTCCAAAGAAACATGACATAACTTTAGTGCTACACGATATGCATGTAGCGATCTTCTTTTCTCAAATCAAACTCTACCATCACTGCTTCAAGGTATTGTTTCTTGCAGCGGCCGGTGCTCTCCTTTCCTGTAGAGCCTTCCTTCGACCGCTTGTAGTTGAGGTTGCGGTCAATGTCCAGCCATCGCCAGCAGGCACACATTGATGGTCTGGAATTCCCCATCCGTCTAGGCACATGATTCATCAAAATAAGAAAGAGCTAAGACTGCCTTTGGCAGCAACGTTTTTTCAAAGTGGTTTCTAAAAATACCGTGGTATTGAATACTTTGAGGTGTTTGTTTGGTTTCAGCAGAAACTATAGTTTTCTATACTTCGTTTCTTTTTTAGAAAACTGCACAAAACTGCACTGATTTTGAAGTATAGAAAAAAGAGGTTTTAACCTTTTTCTTTTTTCAAACTAAAGTATTTGTTGCCTAGACAGAAAATACTACAGTTTTACAATACTTTGGTTTAGAAAAAACTTAGATGCTACACTAAGCCTAAGTTTGGCTCTTGATCGATTCCGGCCGGATGGAAATAGCGATGTACATGCATAAGCTGGAGTAGAATTTTTTGTACCCTGCATGGCCATGTTTGATGTATTCCCAGTGCGATGATGGATCAACCTAGACATGCATGGGCAAAGGCATATGAACGTGGCAGGGTAGATAAAAACAGAAATCCACGTAGTAGAGATTTTGCACGGCCACTTGACCACTCAGTTTACATGTGACCATGGCAGCGCGCTAACATGAGGCTGAAGGGTGGCGATGATCTTGCACCGGTGTAGGAGGGCGTTGCTTGCCGGAAGTTGCTGGCAACGAACGTGAGCTGGAAGTTGAACGGAAGTAGCAGCAGACATGGTGCAGGGCGGCTGCGGAATTAACTGAAACCAAATTGATGTAAAAGATCTAGGAGTACATTGTATTCTCACTAATTTATAATGGATGGAACAGCAAAAGAAAAACTCACGTTGCATTACTTTTGAGCTGTCCCGTTGGAAGTCCAATACCATCGATCGGTTCAATCCTTGCTGCATGGTATATGCATGAGACGAAGAGGACGACACTGCTGTGCATGAGGAACGGTGGTTCAGTTGTGCGTATAGATGCAAACTAGATGGACCAGGCGTGCGTTGCAGCTCCCGTTTTGTATACAGGATGTCCAATAACTACATTATTAAAAAAAGGATGAAATAGATTAGCATTAAGGAAGTGGGTAATCAACATATGATAGATCATCTCTGCCATGTTGCCTGCTCATGTGGATGACCAATAAGAAAAATCAGAAATAAATAACCAGTTGGATGTCCGTCATTTCAAAAACAGAAACAACCAGGTGGATGTCCCAAATTCAGAACAGGATGAGGCAGCAGGAAATACACGTAGTGTAACTAAGCATTTATACTAATTCTCATGTCAATGGCTACTAAAGCTTAACCAGAAAGCACACCAGAGAGATGCTATTGACACTCCACTGGAACACTTAAGCAGAGTAATTGCTGATTGTATATATAGCACGCTATGCAGTCCAATCCTGCAATGATAAACACAATGATAGCACATGCTACTTTTTGGAGCTTGACATATGGAGGCTTACTATGCCATGAAAGTGATCAGCAATGAGCATACATTTATCTTTTTAGTAATGCTATATACAACATGATTAACCAAACATGAAGAAAATATCTTTAAAAACTCAAGGTGAAAAAGGAAGTTGAGAATTAAAAAGCAGAATGACATTGCACAAACTCCAGTGGATACAAGTCTCTAATATAATACAAGAACTCATGAAGCCAGTCACGCTAAGTCAGCATTCAAATGCAGTTTCTTATTTCCCCTGAGAAGGCATTCACCACCTTTAATATATGCATATGCTCACTATCAGATTTAGAATAGAAAATGAGGTGTGTGTGAAGTCTGAAAAGAAAGGAAGCTACAGTACACTTGTTTGGTCTGAAGTAAACCAATACTAAGAAATAGAGAAGAAGACATTTGCCTTGTGGTTTACTTGTTTCCATATTTTTATAGGAATTAATGTCTTCTCCACCTGATGAACTAAAGATGCATTTACGATGTCACCATCTATCCACCAATCTTCAAGCATGTAAAAACATTAATAAGTAAATTTATGCAATGAGAAAAAAAATGACAGGAAGCATATTTAAAATGAAAAGGCAACTAATTGACAATAAGATTCAGGTCAGTCACCGCCTCCATCCCTCTAGTAGAATCCATAGTTGTTCGGACTGTCAACCTAGACCATTCAACAACAAAATTCCGTCAGTGAATGAAGAAACTATGAGTTTATACCCGATCTTGTGCTTGCCATCCTTGATCATTGTTTCTATCCAGAACCAACAAAATGGTTCTAATGCAATTTGTGCTTGGCCTCGGCATATAAATCTGAATGTGTAACAGAATATCTTGTAATCAGATTGTCAAATAAATAGTTGGTCTGCACAAATATGAACATGGTTAGGCATTAAATCTGCTAGGTGGGTGAATTGACAGTACGAACCTTTGCAATCCCAGGTTTGCTTTCTAGCTGTGCTACTCATTTAGAATTTTGTTAAGAGAGATAAAAGAGATGTAGGAGCCCTGATTTTGGCGCACACAAACACATGCACAGAGAAAAACAGATTAGAAGGATGTGTCACGGACTCATGGAAGATAGATTAAGGAATTAGTACATGGATAACATGACATTAAAAGGTGACAGGGATAATATACTATCCTTCATACATAAGTTGACACATTGCCATGTTTTATCAAATAAATGCTTCTGAGCATTATCAAGATGTGTTATATGTATTTTTGCATTGGTTACTGTGCATACATGTTGCTCGAGGAGTCGAGGAAGGACATTCCCATTCTATTATGGTTGGACGTTGGAATGTTTGAACTCCACTACTCCCTCCTGCCCATTTTATGTTGCGCATAACTTTTCTTGCAAGTCACACTATGCAAACTTTGACCAAGAATATAGATAATAATACAAAGATCTACTATGACAAATGCATATAATATGAAAATATATTTCATGACAATTCTAAAAATATTATTCTTCTATTGTATATGTTCATATTTTTATCAATATAGAACTGCAATTTTTTTATCATCTATATTGATAAAAATATGAACATATACAATAGAAGAATAATATTTTTAGAATTTTCAAAGTAAATTGATGTATAATAAATACAACCTCAAAATCCTCCTTATTAAAAATACAGAACTGCAATTGTGTGATGAAATACTATGAAAAATGTTTTGAATGGGAAAATGTTGAGCAGCCAAAGCTGCTAGCTCTAAGTGTATCACGAAAGTTACTAATGCTCTAACTCATATTTATTTTAATAGACCCTTCTTGATAGTTATATTATAAAAATGCATTCAGGATCACAAGTTAATGACATAATATATACTCCTATGTAATGAACGATTATTGGGGTAGACAATGTTTCTTTGTTACTACCTTGACTGAAATTGTATCATTCAGGTCCATAATCTGGAGGAGACACGCTCACAGCAAAACTGGAGTATGGCAATACATTATGCATAAATGAATGGGAGAAACCAGCTATGGTTGTGTAGTTGTAATCTGCAAAGCAAGAAATTTAGATCATTCCAAGACGTGAATCTATAAAGAACAAGATTGTCATTGCGTCCTGAACATGATTTATTTATAATAATCGTATCCATTACATGACAAACAGGTATATAGGGCTTCAGAAACTTGCCCATTGAAATCTGCAGGGTGCCAATTCAACTGCAGCCGATGGATTGTAGAGACTGCCCTCCTTGTTGATGCAGCTATGTGAGCATGGTTTAAAAATGGAGCACTCGGTCAATATCTTGCCAACAGACACGTGAAAGCAAACAGATATAAAAAAATGGCTTGTTCTTCCGACAATTAAGTTCAGAAAAATTGAAGTAACAAGAAAACAAATCTACCTTGGCATCCACCAGGCTCTTGTAGGTACGGGCTCCCCTGAATTCTATTGGTACAATTGCAGAGCTTTCCAATTCGCTTGAACAAGTTATAGCAGTAAGAATTCTCCGTGTTTTGTTGACTTCTTGCAGCCTTGAAGAACATAGTACTACCACGCCGGCAGTCCCTGACGAACAAGACAACCACCCGTTGGAAACCAAGTTGGGGCGTTTGACTATCTTTCCAGGCATGACAGAGGCGGTTCGTCCACCAGCTGTGGCCATCAGCGTCGACCTCAATCTCGCGGCCGCCGACATTGCTAGGGTTTGCCTGCACCGCGACCTGATTTGGTTTGAAGAGAGAAAGAGAGATGGGCATGGAGAGGTGGCCTCATCCGGTCGCCATTGTTCCAGATGGAGGCGGCAGTAACGGAGATGGCGTTGGGAGGCGCTGTGATGGCTGGGTGGAGTCTGGCGGCAGCGGTCTGTGGAGAAGAGGATGAGATGTGGGCTGCGACATCATCCCAAATAGTGCACGCAGAAGACCAACCTCGTCAGTCGTCACAGGAAAAGACAGAGTAAGAAACCGACTTCGTGTTGTGCCGCCTCTCCCATGCGGCCAGCAAATGACACGGGTGCACAAATAAACGAACTGAAGCGGTGAAAAAAACCAACACGCTTGCAGGTGGAGCCGAACCCAGCGGACACCGTGGAGCAACCACAGGGCTTCAAACCCCTGGGAGCTTAGAGCTCTTTAAGGATATGACTACGGAGACGGCGATGGCAGCATGCCTTGAGATATGCCATGACTACGGAGACGGCGATGGCAGCATGCCTTGAGATATGCCACCAGATCGGAGTACGACAGCAACGACAGTTTGGATTTGTCAACTCGAGATGGAAAGGCGGCTCTTACGGCTGTGAAACCGCCAGACGCCCTTTCTGTTGCATCGCTGGCGCCGGCTTGACATATTAATTAGAATGGATTAGTTATGCGATCTCTTTGAGATGCATTATAACAGTATGTCAGCGATTGGATAAGCCTCAAGAAATAATTATATTTTTTAAACCAAAGAAACTACCGACATGTGATATGCCCAAACTATATATTCGTTTGGACTCTTGATAAATCTCCACGACAATTTGCTTCCTGGACTCCTGAGATAAATCTCCACGGCAACCACATATTCGTAACCTCCTAGGACTCTACATAAATATAAATGAGGATTATTATCTCCAGAGCGTAGATTTAATTGTAACGTGACTATGTAACTTTGGTATGGTACATTATAAATCACGTCTTTCTAGAGTAATCCTAACCATCAATATTAGATCTAATTGTCTTAATTATTTTGATGATGTGGATTAACGTGGAGGCTTTTACGGTGCCTCCAATTAGTAAATATAAGATATTTTGGTGCCATATATTGGTGGGATTTTCTAGTTCAATTCTTTTGTACTAGGATATTAGCAGGATGCTATCTTCTAGGGCCTTCACCTATATCCAGCCCGACCCACGAACAAGCAAGGGCCTCTCTCGCTACCTAGCTCCTGGTCGCTCCCTCTCAGTCCTCCATCCGTAGCTGAAATCCACCGCGCCGGAGCCAGCTCAGCGACGCTGTCAACCACACTCTGTCCGCTTCGTCGGATCTGCTTCCCCGACTCAATGGTTCATCGCACCGGCCGGCGAGATCGGTACACAAATCGCCACCATGATCCACCGAACCAAACCAAACGGCGAAACGCCACCTCCCCAGTCGACCAAGGTTGAACACTTTGTCGGGAAGCTTTTGTTATGTACTTGAATTCCGAAACTAGTTGATTGCTTGCTTCCACTGCTTGTTATTAGCATCTGTTTTTTTTTTGTAATGTCTGCTAGATATTCCACTCGAGAATGCCTACGAAGAATCACGGAGGCAAAATATCTTGCAGAATAACATATTTGCAGCCTCGATCGGCATACCGTGTGGGAGTATGCGAACTAAGATTGGGACAAAATCACCGCACCCCAAGTCATTGCCGAGATTTTTCACCCATGTGATGTGCCGCCAAAAGGACGATCCCGTGGGGCTGCTGCTGAAGAAGGTATTTGGCCGCACTGCTCAAATTCATATGTGTTGTTTGCTGATTTATTTGATGAACTTTGATTTGCAGCTGCTAGCCACTGCTCATGTTCCTAACAAAGACATTGAGCGCTCCAGTGATGCAAACATTGGTAGAAAGGAGGCAGAATTTGGTCATGTTATTCTAGCAAGCAATCATTTGAGGGGCCACCTAGGATCAACACATCTGGTTCCTCCTGAGCTCAACTTTAAGGAGGTAATTTTATACTAGTGTTCAGGGGGCTAAAGGCTAACAATAGAATCTTCTAGATGTTAAACATAAAATAATATAATGTACTGAAAGAGATCAAACTGTCAACAGTTTTGGGATTTGCCAATCTATATCCAACGACCGATGTTCAAAGTTACTCATACACTATATAGTGGAGTGGAGTTGTATAGATGGTATAGATATAGATATAGATATAGATTATAGATATAGATATAGATATAGATATAGATATAGATATAGATATAGATATAGATATAGATATAGATATAGATATAGATTTCAGATTTCCTAATTTTTTCTTCAAAATAGGGTCGCCTCGGCCTCTGCATCCAAATGATGCACCCACCTTTTTATTGCAAAGTTTTAGACTCCATCATTTAAGGTTTAGAAACTCATGGGTCGCTCAAAGTGGTGACATGAATCAACCAACATATTTCCTTTCAATCTACTAACTGATGTTATGCATTGGAACTCGCAGAAGCAAGTGACTGCTCATGTCCCTGCCAAGCAGCATTGTAGCACAGATGTACAGAGTTCCACTGATGCAAACGTTTCTAGGAACAAAATAGAAGGATGTGGCACGGGGGGAAGCTAAGATTAGGCGTTTTCAGAAGGACTTGGATGTGGCCACTTGGCGGAACAAAGAAATGAACCGAGGATGGAATTCTACAATTCAAGATGGCCTACATGTTGTTGCTGATCTGCAGAAGCTAGTGGCTGGCAACTTTGTTCCCACTTTGGCTGATGCAAATGTCCATGAGATCAACTGGACGATCTTGGAACAGGTGAAAGCATGAGCAGAAACTTTGCACTCATCTTTGCAGGTAGATGATTTTCAAAGGGTGATGCAAGAGCCGCCATATGAATAGATTGTTGTTTCAGATGATGATGACTCTGGTTCTTTTGTTTACTATTGTGCTTGTAGCACTTAGGGGAACTATCTTGTACAAGTAATTTTTTTTGAGAAAGTTGTACAAGTAAATGGCACATGCTTCGCATGTTTGACCAATTAAGTTAAAACGCTTCACAAAATCCTGCTATCATGTAGGAGTAATGGCTTGCATTGGCTTTCAACCCAAGTGACTGTTGACTGCAATGTTTGGGTTTTCCAAGAGAGGTTGATGGTATTGCATTGGGAAGGCAAAGAGAAGAGTAGCAGAACATGTGGGAGCGAGGTGCTGCAGCTTAATGGATGGAATGAAGGCGTGAACTCCTTCAATTAGTTTGTCTCGCGTCTCCAGCTTGGCATTGGAGCTGCACGTGGCCCTTCTATTCTTCTCTTCTCGTAGTGGAGGCATTGCGAGGAGATGGAAGTATGTCAGATTCGTCGCCGGAGCCGACCTGCCTTGGACTGGGGATTTCCTCGATCTGGAGTACACACACAGCAGCCTCTGATTGTTGGCCGACTCTGAAGGCCATGTGGTGGCCATGCTCGCCGACGTTTCTTGAACCTCAATGCGGAAGCCATGTCTGGAGCTCATCGTGAAGCTCAACGTTGATTCGGTGCCAAGTGGTATTGTCCCCGGCCCGGTGAAGATGGCCATGGCCTGAGGTTCTTCTTTGAGGAGAACCGGAGGACCTTATTGCATTTTTACATTTCTTTGTAAGCACTTTCCTGCAAAATCTATTATTTTTTTAGTTTCTCAGCCCCATCTGTAACATGTACCCCTTTGTTACACTTAATGGTATCTAGGCCCTTTGGGGCCCCTCCTTTGTTTAAAAAGATTGAATTCTTATTGCATCGAAACTGTTTCACTAAAAAAAGAGCTCTCATGTGCAAGGCACATGCAATTTACTATTATATACTACTAGTAGAGATGGTACACCCGGACATTAGAGATTTGTTTGTTTTAAAGATATTTTTAATTGTGTACAAGATGGAAAATATAACTTTAGCAAATTCCTAGAAACTAATATGTGACCCCAAGTCAAACTTTTTTTTGGGTATGAAACATAATGCATATGAAGACACTTAAAAGTACGCACATACACTCCCCCCTATGAATGCGAACCGCACCCCTCTATATATGAGAATTCCGAGAGACCGAGTCTAAGAAACTGATCAGGCGTGTCTTTCGTTTGACGAAGTCACCACATGCAACTTTGCTATTGATGAGAACACCATTTCCCACTGAAGTATATTCCACCTTATATATTATACACCAAATTAAATGTGAAACTTTTCATTTGGCTCTCGGGTGCTTATGCTCCCGCCACCCAAAAAAATATATTTACAATTTTCAAAAAAATCCTACGAAATTTTTCACATGTACATATCGACAATCTATGTGCATTCATACAATTACACACAAAACAAGTATTTTTCATGGTCGATGTAAAAAAGAGAAAACATGTCTCATAAAAATCCTTATGGTTAGCACAATTTTTTAACTCTTTTTTACATAGCCCAAATTACTATTCGGTTTTCCATTGAAATACTTTATATGTATATAGCAAGCAAAGAAGTACACATGAATTTTTAGTTTTATTATTTTTTGATATTTCAAAATGTATAGAAGATGAATTTCGAAATAAGAGATCATATGCACCCAAGAACCAAACATATCCCCTTGACCCTGAACCTACTCAGCTTCAGACTGTCGTGGTATCGTCACGGCATATGCCATAGGATGGCTAAAGAAGGTGGTTCCTGCCGGGTCTACGGTGGTATCCGGATGCGGGTATGGGCACGAGCGACACGGCGACGTACCCAGGTTCGAGGCCCTCCGATGGAGGTAACACCTCTACTCCTGCTATGAGTGTATATGATGATATCACAGTACAATGATGCTCCTAGAGCTGTATCCGGCTGCTCCTGGGAGGATAAGGAAGACGATGGTCTCTCTCACAGGGCAGCGCTAAGTCTAGAATGAGTAAGAAGTGATCGATCGTCCCCCGCACGAGGGGGGTAGTGCAGCTTATATAGGCGATGGCACTTTACATTGAAGTCCCTAAGACCTAGTGGCCGGCTGGCCGACTTCGGCTTCTGCTCCTTCCCAAGGCGTTGACGTCAGGAGTCGTTGAGGCCTCATGGCCTGTCCCATCCGCCTGCCGGAGTCAGCGGTATGGAGAGGAGGTGTCCCTGTCACCATCATGACCTGTAGCCGTACGGCGCCATGATGCCCTGTCCGGTGTGGCACCGTTGCTCTACGGTGCCCCACCCTTTATGGAAAGTGAGATCATCGTGGACTTTAGGAGCCGGACTACCTTTCCAGCTTCCTTCTCCCCGCAAGCCTCACCAACCCGGACCATGTCAGGGAGAAACAAACCAAGCCGGATATGGCAAGTGGAAGCCGGCCTAGCCACAGCGTAGTCGGCTGCGGTGGGGCCAGCGTGGACTTTGAACCAGCTGGCTCCCAAGGTAGTCGGCCACGGCTCCAGCCGGCTGCTCCTCAGCCGTCCTTTGCCGCGGGCCGACAGGCCTTGAGCCGGTTGTTCTTAGTCCTTTGCCCTACCCGGGGTCTTTCCCCCGACATTAGTCCCCGAAGCTGGCAAGGTCCTGCGTAAAGAAGGACCTGGGCAGGTTTCCCTGACCCTTAGTCTCTGATCTTGCGGATTGTTCTCTGAGAAGCACCCGAGGGGCCGGCTGAGAATTTCCGTTCAGCCGGCTGCGCCCTCTTCCGGCTTGCTCCGTCCGGCTGCTCTCAAGCCGGGCGCCACTTCATTGTGTGGATTTTTAATATTCCAATCGCTGGATGCTGTTCCGCCTTGTTAGAAAAGTTTTTAGGCCGGATTGGAGGAAAACGTCCGGCTGCGGCTTAGACGCGCCGGAGTTTCCGCCGCCTCGGGCCCTGCGCCTGACTTGATGGCTTCTGACTTCGCTGCAGCGGCCGTTTCGTCTGGTCACATCGCTGTCTCTTCCGGATCCTTTGTGGTCGTGGGCGACGCGGTGTGGCCGTTTCCAGTAACCGCAGCGGTAGTGGGCGCAGTTACGGCGCAGTTAATCCTCGATTGTGGCCCACGATCGCCACGTGGCGGCGCGTCGTGTGGGGCAGGCGTCTATAAATGCCCTGGGGCGGTACCGAAGCGGCCACTTTGCCCACTTCGTCCCCGCGCCCCAAACTTCTCTCTCCCGCTCGAGCGAGCTTCTTCACGCCTCTGCGACTCCCCCGACGACCTCCTGGCGAACCTCGGCGAACAAGCGCGGCCACGCTCCTCCGCCGTTCCGCAGTCGTCCGCATGCCCAGCCGTCGCCACGGGTCCTCGCGTCTTGACGGTACGCTCTCCGCCGCCGCCGTCGCCGCCATCTCGCGGTTCTTCCTCGCCATTCGCACTTTCGTGGTCTTCTTTTTCTTCCTCGTCCACGGCAATGGCCCCTCCGAGCGGATCTTGGGAGGGCTCGTACATGAAGGAGGACGACATCGCGCGCCTCGTTCGTCTTCGCCGGATCCCGCCGGGGGTGATCACGCGAGCGCCTGGTGGTGAGGTGGAGCCGACCCCCGAACCCGGCGAGCGCGTGGTCTTCGGGGCGCATTTCGACCGGGGGCTGGGCCTGCCGGCTTCACCCTTCTTCCGCCGCTTCCTCAACTTTTTCGGCTTGCAGCCGCATCATCTTCCAGCCAACGCCTGCGTCTTCCTGAGCTGCTACGTGGCCTTCATGGAGGGCTACGCCGGCTTATGGCCGGATATCGACTTGAAGGCTCTTCTACTTGAAGGCGCAGACCACAGACGGCCAACTGCGGGCCTGTGGCGCCGCCTCCATCTACTCCCGCACGGGCACGCCCTTCCTGAAGATCCCGACGGTTGACTCGGTGAAGAAGTGGCAGATGTCCTTCTTCTACGTGCGAAGCGAGAACCCGGCGTTCGACCGGCTCAACCTGCCGGAGTACAACCCAGCACCGCCAGCCGGCCGGATCAACTGGGGCCACAACGCCAAGTCGGCAGGCCCGGATGCTGAGGTAAACCTCCTTTGGGACTTCCTGCTGGGTTGTGTCACGGAGGGCCGGCTGTGCGCCGAGGATCTCCTCTGTACCTTAGCCGCCCACCGAGTGCTGCCTCTGCAGGCACGTGTCCATAAGATCGGGCACATATCCGGCCGGTTCGATCCGACCCGGACGTCCACGGTGGAGATCACCAAGGCTCAGGTCGCTCGGCGGGTGAACTTCATCTCGTCGACGAAAATGCCTGAGGACGAGAGCTGGAACTGGGGGATGGAGCCCCACAACCGGGCGGAACCGCCGGAGTTGGTGAGTCTTTGTGTATTGGCCGAGTTCCGGCTTGCCGCTGCGTGGCCGGCTTTTTCCTTACATTCTTTCTTTTTTATTTGTCTGCAGCTCTTCGACCGCCAAGGGTTTGAAGATGGTGACCTGGCGCAGAAAGTCTGGACGGCTGACCACGTCGACCCGGCTGACCAAGCCGGCGACGACGACCTGCCGGATGCGGCTGACCAAGGCGGCCAAGGAGAGCACAACCCGCCGCCTTCTCCAGGGCAGCAGGAGGAGGACGAGCCGGCGTCGTCCGCCGCCTCGCCGATTCGAGCGGTGCCCCTGGCCGCGAGGCCGCCTTCCACCTCGGCGACTTCCTCGTCTGCGCCCAAGGGGAAGAAGCGGGCCAGCGAGCGGTCCACGGCCGCGCTGGAGGCGAGGGTCCTGAAGCAGCGCCGGATGGGACCCAAAAAGGTTCCGGAGGCGGCCGGGTGAGTTTCTCTTATTCGCTGTTTGATTCCTTTTCTTTCCCTCTCTTTTTTGCTTATCTTCTCTTGTTTGGCCGACTAGGGCTGCTATAAAATTCTCCAAGGGCGGCGGTTCTCGGCCGGCTTCCCGCGTCGTGCCGCCTGTTTCGCGGCATAGGAGGGAGCCGACGCCGCAGCCCTCGTCGCGTGCGCGCACGCCACCCATCACCGTGCCGCCTGTGGTTACGCCGCCTTCCGCGGGGGCGTCTTCTTCAGCTGTACCTTCTTCTACGGCGCCCGGCTCCAGCGCTCAGGGTGAGCCGGCTCGCCGCTCCGGCCCGCCGACTCTTGACGATCTCTTTCCGCGCCGCACTCGACTTCTGGAGCCTGCGACCGGAGCCGGCAGTGGTGCATCCGGCGGAGCCGGTGATGGCGGGGCCGTGCCGCCTGCAGCCGGGGCCGGCGGAGCCGCGCCCGTCGTCGTGTTGGATGCGAGCTCGGACGAAGCGCCGCAGGCGCCGGGGTCTGTGGTCCCGACCGGGCCGACTGCTTCACCCGCGCCGCCTCCGTCTTCGGAGCCGACGAGGGAGGAGCCGGCCAGGAAGGAGCCGGCCAGGGATGAGCCGGCGCGTTCGACCGACGCCGATGCTCGGGCGCTGGTGAGGACGGAGGGCCCGTCGGAGCCGCCTCAAGGTCTTCACGTGGCCAAGGGCGCCCGGCTGCTGAACGTGGTGTCCGCCTCCGACTCCAGTCTCGGCTCGGCCGGCACTATGGAGAAGGCTTGGCACCGGGCGGACAGCTGCGAGGTGTCCAGCCGGGATGGACGTCCAGGCGTGGCGCCCATGAACATGTTCTTCTCCGGCTTCCGCGCTCACCTTAAGACCAAAGCCGCCGAGACCGACGCTCACCTGGCGCGGCTGGAGGAGGCCGACAAGGTAGGTGTTTTATCTTTCTGTTATTTTTCGCAATTTTGTTGTTATCCTAGTAGCCCTCCGAGGCATGGGCCGGCTGCTTGGAGCCGGTCCGGGTTTCGCCTAACTTCGTGTTTTTCTCAGATGGTCACGGAGAGACGGACCGTTTTGTACAACCAGCTCGTGCCCAACTATCACAAAGCCAAGATCGAGCGAGCCGACTTGGCTCGCGAGCTGGAGGCCACCAAAGGTAGGACATTTCCTTTGACTTTGCTTTTTCTTTCTCTGATTTCATCCGGCTGACGGCTTGTGCTTGCAGCCGTCGCCGCCCGGGTCCCTCAGCTGGAGGAAGATCTCCGGGCCGCCCGCGCTCAGTGTGTTGAAAGTGAGCAGGCGGTTCGAGACGCCGCCACTAAGGCGCAGGAGACTGCAGGGGAGCTGGCGCGGCTGCGTCGGCTCGAGGCTAACCACCTCACCGAGCTCGAAGCCGCGAGGGAGGTTGGCCGGAAGGAGGTGGCGGATCTCCGCAAGCGACTAGAGGAGGTGGATCAGCAGCGCCTGGCGCTTCGCCAAGAGGTGACTTCCAAGTCCAATGAGCTGTCTGCCACCGCCAAGCGGTGGGTGGAGGAGATTAGCGCGCTCGACCGCGTCTTGGCGGGTGAGTCTTTAGTTTTTCTTCCTTTCCCTTTGCCGGCTTTCCGCTGTCGGCTACCGGCTTAGGTTGGCAGGCGGCAGCTGAAACCATTTCGCTTTTTTTATTATCTCCATCTTCAGGCTGGGGCAGTCGGTTCTTGCCGGCTGCCGCCAGTCTTCTTTTTAGACTTCGACAATCTCCATCTTTAGGCTGGGGGCAGTCGGTTCTTGCCGGCTGCCGCCAGTCTTCTTTATCGAGACCTCGATTATCTCCATCTTCGGTCGAGGGCGTCGGTTCTTGCCGGCTGCCGCCAGTCTTCTTTTTAGACTTCGACAACATCCATCTTTAGGCTAGGGGCAGTCGGTTCTTGCCGGCTGCCGCCAGTCTTCTTTTACTGAGACTTCGATTATCTCCATCTTCAGGCTGTGGGCAGTCGGTTCTTGCCGGCTGCCGCCAGTCTTCTTTTTAGACTTCGACAATCTCCATCTTTAGGCTGGGGGCAGTCGGTTCTTGCCGGCTGCCGCCAGTCTTCTTTTACTGAGACTTCGATTATCTCCATCTTCAGGCTGGTGGCAGGCGGTTCTTGCCGGCTGCCGCCAGTCTTCTTTTTACTTTGAAATTTTGCATTTTTCTGTCCTTTCCCCGGCTTGCGGCTGATACGGTTGGCAGGGATCTGCCGACTGCTGTCAACCGGACTTTCGGATTTTTAACATGCTTTTTTATTTCTTGCAGCGACTTTCCCGGAGGCGCATGCGGCGGCACTAGAGGCGGCCGACAGGACGCGGGATGAACGCCGGCAGGCCACTGGCGAGCAGAGCTCGGACTGCTTCTCCATGGACGACTACCTTGCGTCCATGGCCGCCTGCGTGGAGCCGATCACCAAGTTGGGCTGGGAGCTGAGGAAGGCGGCCGAGGAGCTGTGTCGGCTGCTTTGGCCGACTGAGACACTGCCGGGGGAGCTCTCCAACCTTATCAAGTGGCTGGAGACGGCGCCTGACCGCTTCCTCGACTGGAAGGAGTCCGCTGCGCGTGCCGGAGCCAACATGGCTCTCTCCTTTGTGCTTTCTTGGTATGACGAGGTCAGCCTCGACCAGCTGGAGTGTCGGCGGGCCGACGTGGAGGACAGGCTTCCGGCGGAAAACAAGACCGCCCGGCTTGCCCGTGCCTGCGCCATCGCCGACTTCGTCGACAAGGGCATCTTTGTCGAGGATCCGAACCCACCGTCTGATGACGAGGAGGAGGAGGCGGAAGATGATGAGGCAGCGGACACGCCTGAGGCGAACCCGGCGGCCGGTTCTGCAAACGCTCCTTCGGCTGGTCCTGATCCAGCCGGCGCTTAGATGTATCTGTGCGTGAACTTGCTTTTGCCAAATTTGTTAAATCCCCGGAATGTCGGGTGCATATGTAAGAATATTATTATCCTTTTATTAAGGCACACTTTAATGTGTTTGTTAGTCATTTGTGTGCCGGCTTGCTTTCATCCGGCTTGTTCGCTTTTTCCCATCCGCCCCACTCTTTGGCTTTGCCCTTGCCGATCGCACGTCCGACTTGCGGTCCGTCGTCGGGTCAAGAGCGTGCCGCTGGGTGAGGCCGATAGTATTTCAGTCGAACGAGCCGAGTTCAGCAATCCGACACTTTTATGAAGAGTTGTGCAAGGGTCAATTCGCCTTCACTCTTTCCCTTAGCCGTCTTTCGTGTGCCGGTTCCCTAAGCACTTACTCCCGCCAGCCGGACAGCCGGGTTGCGGTCTGTAGCTGGATCGGAAGCCGGCTGGTGGGAAACCGGATCACGGTACTGAGCCGGCCGCGTGAGAGGGTGTTAGCCAATCGGCGAAAACAAGGTAGAGTACGCGAAAAACTTGTCGAAATCGGCGCCCTTGGCGCTTGCTTTTTCATTGGCATAGGTTACAAGAGAAGTACAAGGGATACATACATTCCTTCTCTCAAGTGTAAAATGGACGAAGCAACTTGACATTCCAGGGACGTTTAGTCTCCTCGTCAGTTTTGTTCGCCTTGTTTTTCTTAGCCTCTTGGGCATCTATGAGATAGTAGGAATCATTGCCTACCGCCTTGCTCACGATGAAGGGACCCTCCCATGGGGATGCTAGTTTATGCTGTCCGGCTGTCCGGCTGTCCGGCTGTCCGTTGGATCAGCCGGAGTACTAGGTCTCCTTCTCGGAATGCTAAGGACTGCACCTTCCGGCTGTGATAGCGTCGGAGGCTTTGCTGGTATATGGCTGATTTGGACAGAGCCAGCAGCCGGGCCTCTTCGACCAAGTCGACTCCATCTTCACGAGCCTCTTTAGCTTCAGCTTCTGTGTATAGCTTGATCCTTGGCGCGTCGTGCTCGATGTCAGTCGGCAGGACGGCTTCGGCCCCGTATACGAGGAAAAATGGTGTGAAGCCGACGGAGCGGTTTGGCGTGGTGCGCAGGCTCCAGAGTACAGAGGGCAGCTCCTCTATCCAGCAGCCGGCTGCTCGCTTGAGCGGCTCCACCAGCAGGGGCCGGATGTCGGCTAGGATTAAGCCGTTTGCCTTCTCCACTTGGCCGTTGGTCTCCGGGTGCGCTACGGATGATAGGTCCATTCGGATCCCCATCTCCCCGCAGTAGCGTTTGAAGATGCCTTCGGCGAAGTTGCTGCCGTTGTCGGTGATGATGCTATGGGGGTAGCCGTATCTCACAATGATTTCCTTGAGGAATGTGACGGCTGTGGAGCCGTCCAGCTTCTTGATTGGCTTGGCTTCAATCCACTTAGTGAATTTGTCAATCATCACCAAGAGGTTGGTCATGCCGCCTCGGGGTGTTTTGAATGGGCCCACCATATCCAAGCCCCATACGGCAAAAGGCCAAGTGATGGGGATGGTCTTCAAGGCGGAAGCCGGCGTATGCCTTTGCTTGGCAAAGCGTTGGCAGCCATTGCATTTTTTTACCAGTTCTTCTGCGTCTCTTAGCGCAGTCGGCCAATAGAAGCCGTGCCGGAAAGCTTTGCCCACTATGGCTCTAGAGGAGGCGTGGTGGCCGCACTCTCCCTGATGGATTTCCCGTAGGAGTTCAATCCCTTCAGCCGGCTCGACGCACCGCTGGAACACCCCACTTACGCTGCGTTTGTACAGCTGGTGGTTGATGATGGTGTAGGACTTAGCCCTTCTCTCAATCTGCCTGGCTTGAACCCTCTCATTGGGCAGCACACCATCGGTGAGGTAGGAGAGGAATTCTTGTGCCCATGATGGTACGCATTTTATTTCAAACACGCTAACCATCAAGGCCTCCATCTTCGGAGCTTCCGGGTTCGACTGCATGGTCGCCGGGTTCGGCTGTGGAGCCGGCGGGTTTGGCTGAAAAGCCCCCGACTTAGGCTGAGAAGCCCCCGGGTTCGGCTGAGAAGCCCCGGGGTTCGGCTGCGGAGCCAACGGGTTCGGCTGAGAAGCCCCCGACTTTGATTGCGAAGCCCCGGGTTTGGCTGAGAAGCCCCCGGGTCAGCCGGCACGAATATTGAATCCGAGTCTGGCGACGGTGTGATGGACGGCTTGCGCAGGTGTTGTAGAGCCACACCCGGCGGAATTGCCTGCCGGGTTGAGCCTATCTTGGACAAGGCGTCAGCCGCCTCGTTGTTGGCCCTTGGCACGTGGTGGAACTCGCACCATTCGAAGAAGCCGACTAGCTGCTGGACATGGAAGCGGTACGATGCCATGTTGGCATCCTTCGCGTCCCAGTCTCCAGACGCCTGCTGCACGACCAAGTCGGAATCGCCGAAGCAGAGGATGCAACGGATGCCAATTTCTTTGGCCAGTTTGAGCCCATGGATGAGCGCTTCATACTCCGCCACATTATTGGATGCAGCGAAGTGGATCTGCAGGACATAGTCCAGCCTGTCCCCCTTATGAGAGGTGATGACGACTCCGGCTCCCAAGCCGGTGCGCATCTTCGAGCCGTCGAAGTGCAGCTTCCAGTGCGTGGAGTCCGGCACATGCGGCAGGTACTGCATCTCTGCCCAGTCGACGAACAAGTCGGCTAGGATCTGTGATTTGATGGCTGTTCTTGGCTCGTAGCGGATGGAGTGGGCCGCCAGGTCCAGGGACCACTTAGCAACCCGGCCATTGGCGTCCTTGCTGCCAATGATTTCTGCCAAGGGCGCTGTGGCCACCACCTTGATGGGGTGCTCCTGGAAGTAGTGCTTGAGCTTCTTGGCCGCCATGTACACGCCATAGGTGACCTTCTGGTAGTGGGGGTAATTTTTCTTCGACTGGGAAAGCACCTCACTGAGGTAGTAGACTGGGCGCTGAACTGGCTGCTCCTTGCCGGCTTCCTTGCGCTCCACCACCAGGACAACGCTAACCACTCGGTTGGTGGCTGCGATGTACAAAAGCATCGGCTCTACCGAAGCCGACGATGCT
Organism: Lolium rigidum; assembly: GCF_022539505.1. Taxonomy (NCBI): domain Eukaryota; kingdom Viridiplantae; phylum Streptophyta; class Magnoliopsida; order Poales; family Poaceae; genus Lolium; species Lolium rigidum. The sequence goes on along the minus strand of NC_061513.1, from coordinate 191,017,086 downwards.
AGGACGGGCGCAGTCGAGAGCATGCGCTTTAAGTCGCGGAAGGCTTCATCCGCCTGCGGCGTCCAGCTGAAGGAGTTTGTCTTCTTGAGCAACTGGTACAGCCGGCTGACGAAGCGGCTCAAGGAGGCCAGGCATCCGGTGAACTTCTGGACGTCCTTGAGGCACTCCGGCAGTTCCATCTTCTCTATGGCACTGATCTTCTCCGGGTTGGCTTCGATTCCTCGCTGAGAGACGAGGTAGCCCAAGAGTTGGCCGGCTGGCACGCCGAACGTGCACTTGGCCGGGTTGAGCTTCATCCGGAATCTTCGCAGATTGGTGAAGGTTTCTCTCAGGTCATCAAAGAGGGTAGGCATCTCCTTGGTTTTTACAACGACATCATCCACATATGCGTGAACATTTCTGCCGATTTGATCCTGCAAACACTGTTGCATGCACCTTTGGTAGGTGGCGCCTGCATTTTTCAAGCCGAATGGCATAGTCGTGTAGCAGTAAGCCACATACGGGGTAATGAACGAAGTCTTTATTTGATCATCCGGATTCAAAGGAATCTGGTGGTAGCCTGAGTAGGTGTCTAAAAAAGACAATAGTTCACAGCCGGCAGTCGAATCTATGACTTGATCTATGCGCGGTAGGGGGAAGGGGTCCTTCGGGCATGCCTTGTTGAGGCTGGTGTAGTCGATACACATGCGCCAGGAGCCGTTCTTCTTCAGAACCAGGACCGGGTTTGCCAGCCAGTCCGGGTGCAGCACTTCCATGATGAAGCCGGCTGCTAGGAGCCGGGCGATTTCTTCACCGATGGCCTTCCTTCTTTCTTCGGCGAAGCGGCGAAGTGGTTGCTTCACCGGCTTGGCCTCTGGCCTGACGTGGAGGTGGTGCTCAGTGATACGTCTCCGACGTATCGATAATTTCTTATGTTCTATGCCATATTATTGATGTAATATCCCAGGTAATGGGGTTACAAAAAATCGAGGAAACAGATGTGTGCATTGCATTCATGCATAGAAAATCTGGGGAATTTTCGCGCTTTAAAGTAAAACAGTCACAGTAACTGAAGTTTCACTTGACCTTGGTGGAATTGAAGTAGCTCATCAAGTCAAGCGCTATAAACCTCAATGTGACTTTGATAAAACCTTGTTTTGGGTAGAGATGATTTGATCTAAGGGGTTAGATCAAATGGAACTAATAATCAACACAACAACACTTTACTCAATGATCAATTGCTTGATCTTATAAAAGATCATAATATGGAATTCCTTGCCATAACATAAGAACATCCGTGCAATTACATCCAAGTATTTAAATCATCATCTTTAAGAGGAACCCTAGGAACTTATTCAAGATATTTCCTAGAGAGAGGATCCACCTATGTTAACCATAGTTAGTGGTGACTACATCATTCTCTATGGAGCCTAATCATAAGTTAGTACTAAAGACCTTTCCAAATGAGAGAGAAACCAATAATACAAATCATAGCTTTACCTATTTAAGAATAAGTGACAACCATTGAACCAAAGCATTAGGAGTTAAACCATATCATTTGGGAGTGGTGAGATAGCCAATGCCAAATGGAGTAAGATCATATCTATGAAATGATGAAGTAAAGTAGCAATTAATCCAACTAAGCATCTAGGTGGAGACTTAACCCTTTATTATCTAATGGGATCTTGTGAACATACAATATTCTCTAGAATAAACCATTCCTATAAGAGAGAGCTCAACATCTGGTGTTACACTCAAGATAGTTGAGGCATCACCTGGATTTGAGGGAGAGAACTATTCTTATAACCAGATGATCATCTCATCATTGTTGAGTAGAACCCTAACATAATATCTCAGGCATTCTCCTGGGATGTACACTTTAGAGGCAATCATAGAAGTACCATCCAAGAAGGTAAATTAGAAGTATTATGCCCTAGTTGATCAAGACAATGCTTGATCATGGAACCGAGAAACCTAATTAATGAGAGATACCTTAGGAAGCCAAACCTTGATCATTATAAATTGAGTGATGATCATAAAGCCTAAGAACTTGAGGTAGAGATATTAAGAACAAGTGGATCATGCCTAATCCATGATCATGCTTTGGAGAAATAGGAGAATAATCCAAATGCTAACACTTATATGATGAGTAGATAGCATTCACCACATGAACTTATAGGGAGATCACTAGTAATCAACCCTAGACTTATATTACAAATCTATCTTGTGAATCACTTGGTGATCATAAGTAGAATCCTACCACATCTATATAAATACCTAATAAAACCTTAGAGTCAAACTCCATACTTAATACAGTGAGAAACCATCCATCCATATGACCAAAGTTAACTATAAAAGAACTATAACCAATGTAGTTACTTTCATGATAAATTGGAGACAGTAATAGAAGTTAATTGGTAGAAGATAAAACCAATTCTCAAATCCTTAGCAATTAGAGAATCACATAAGATATGAAGCAAGTAACCATATTACCATGGATAGGGGAGATTAAACCCTAGCCAATGCACTATGGTGTTATCTAAATTCTACAACCCAGAATTATATCTCAAACCCAATATGAATCACTTGGGTGATTACAATTATAAAACCAGACCATAATTGAGATTCACAGCAAGTACCATTAGGTAAATATCGTTAGAACCCTAGTATGGACCATTAATAAAATCTTAAGCTTCAATTATTAACCCGAGAAAACAATCCTTGTGATCCATCTTAGAGTTAAAACCACATGTGTGGTTATCAACCACTTAATCTTATGAACCAAAACCAAACCCTGATGGAAACAATACCTGCCTTAGGCACTTCCAAGTTATAATAATAGTGTTCACCTCAAAAGGGGGTGGTAATAGAAATTATAAAACCTTAATAAATTGTTGCTTATATAAAATAATATGCATGGGATTAAAGTTTTAATTAAGAGATCAAGTCATATTAATTACTTATAAAACACTTAGAGTAGGAACTCTTAACTCTAATATTTCTAAATAAAGGTTGAATTTATAATAAAAAGGAAAGTAAAGTGAAAATATCAATTCATGTCGAATAGTGATTTTGAATAAGACCACAAGTGTGAACTAAAACCTCATATAAAATACTTGTTCAAATAGAATACTGGTACATCAGTCAGTATACTAGATCTTGATTAAATTAACATAATTAAAAAATATCTGCAAATAGAAATGAATTCAAATAGAAGATATAAAACAGGAAAATAAAAACAGAAAAGAAATAAGGAGAAAAACTTACCTGGCCGCAGCAGCCCAGCTGCCGAGCCCAACACCAGAGCCCAGCAGCAGCCCAACATCCGGCCCAGACCATCACATACCCAGCCCATGTACCCCTTCGCTCGGATAAGAACGAGAAGGACGACGCGGACTTCGTCTTCTTCGCTGGACGCCCTGGAGCTCGCCACCGCGACGGTGTGGCCACGTCCCGCGACCGCTGCCGCCATTATGGACTGCCAGCACACGCCAGAGACTCTATAAAGCGCAGCGGAAGCCCTTATTTCCCCTTTCTCCGCGCCATTTTCTATCTATGCCTAAAACCTAGCCCGCCAACCTCCGTTCACCGCCGGCGATTGAGGAAGCCCCAGACCTCGCCGCAACCACCATCATCTCCGCCGTCCTCAACATGATCACGGTGCAAAAGGAATCGAGCTAAGAAGCAGCGTGTACCGCGAATTCGGCCATTCCCTTTCGCTGTACTGCGGGGAAAATGGCGGTCGTCTCGTCGCTACCGACCACGATCGACTACATCGACCAGCTAGCAAGCATCAGGGTGAGATTCCTCTTCTCCTGAGCATTCTATTGCGCCCTAGTTCGTGTCGTAGAAGCCCGTCACCGTCAACCACCATCCGCCGCCGTTGTTCGTGATCGGCGGCGAGGTTCCGATGACCATTAGGGCGCGGCGCCGCCATCATTTGGTTCCTCATCGTGCTGCGGTTCTATTGAGCGTAGTTGCGCGTCTTGGGGGGCAGCCTAGCTCCGGCACCGTCGCCGTTTGACCGCCGGCTGGGAGCTCTCTGGCCACGTCCACGATTTTGACCACGGTCAAAAGCAACGTGGCGGGTGACCTGGCCGAAGGCCCACGGGTCAGTGACCCTGTGGGTAGGCAGCCCGGGTGCATTTAGTTGTTTTCATTTTAATTCAATTCAATATTGCTGCAACTTTGCCAAATTATAGAAAAAACATATTAGCTCGGAAAAATAAATATAAGATATTAAAATTCTTATAAAAGAAAACTCTATTTAATAAAAATATAAAATGAAATTTTTATTTTTAATAAAAATTTAATTGTTTAATACTTGTTATTTAAACTTTTAATTTTAATTCTAAATTAAATTAAAATTCAATAATTAGTAAAAAATTCATAAAACAAATAAAAACCAGTAAGTAAATAAGGAAAACACTAAAATTAATTTTCCTTTACTATTAATTTATTAAATCCTTATTAGGAGGATTTAAAACCCTATATAATAATTACCTTAATCATTAAATTGTTTAAAAACAATCAAATGCCAAATCCAATATTATTTTTATTTCCAAGTTACTAATAACTTCAACTTTACCATGAAGTTATTAATCATAGAACCATAGGGTAAATAGCAAACCCTAATTCCTTATGAAATGATGTTACAACCTTATCATTTCATGAGATTCCTAAAACCCTAATACCATTAGGCAACCTTAGCTCCACTACTTCATATGAACCCTAAATTATTCCCAAAACCTAAACCCTAAGTAACATGTGATCATGTTACTTCATTAGTAATTATAGATTCATATCTAGCAACTAAATACTTGTCTTGGACACATGAAATGCGTAAGACCTATCACTCATATATGGGTATCCCATGTGTCATCCGCATCGGACCTAACTAATCAAATGGGGTCAACCAAGTGTAAACCTTAGATCCTATTACCAAAGCCATCATTCTTGTTTATCCATGCTTAGCATCACACCATGGTGATGAACTCCAATAGCACCTATGCCCAATAATTATCATTACATAACCATAGTCCACTAAATCCTACAAGTACTTCATAATTATGAACCACCCTATTTAGGATCCAATAATTCTTTACTTAGGAAATGAAATAGCAAACCTAAACAACCTCACCCTAATTAATATACTTCTTATTACTTAAGAAGTATGTTCTTCAAAAGTTATTCTTTTGAAGTAAACAAAGAATCATCTTCAACCCTCGCTTATAAGGACCTATAAACCCTAGCCAACTATCACCAACAAGGTATGCCACCTTGAAAGCAACTATTGGTAATTAAGATGTTTAGGCTTAATTCAACAATACAAGACTAGTAGCTGATGAATCCAACTAGGTTGTGATCCATCTAATACTTACTCCAGAAATTAACTGAAACCATAGTCAACCATAGAACCCCCTCAATCTAATTATCATACTTGTTCTTTATCAAAGAACATGTTCTTCAAAAGTTATTCTTTTAAAGTATATGATAATTAATCATTAACCATGCCATATAATACTAAAACTGACCACTGTTCTTTACTGGTTAACATTATGCCAATTGTCATTATTTGTGTGCTCAATTGATTACTAAGCCTTGTTACCTACCTGTTTATACTACCAAGTAATCACACCTGAATAAGAACCTTGTATGTGAATTACCCTAAAAGTGCAACACACCCTAAACCAATCATTAACACTCACTAATCTTAAATCATCGGGGTTAGGTCACGCTTAGAGCGATTGCATCTCATTATTATGCATTATTGCATCCTTGCCAATCTTTTAAACATCGTCCTTACCGGACGATGATGATATTTCAGAATTTGGAGTTATTGCGTAACGAAGACCTTGCCTGCATAATCTTGCAGTCAAGAAAGGCAAGTTCATCACTTGCTCATGTCATTTGAGTATTTCTATCAAATTACTTGCAAAGTATTATGGTTATCACTATTGCACAAAAATCAAAACCACTACTTTCATAACTATGAATATGACTAAGTGGTGGGCAATGGAACCATGGATTGTGTTGATATGGTGGAGGTTCCATTGCACGGGTTTATATCCATCTAGGAGTAAACAACAAATGTCGCCAGTGATTCTTGTGCCGTAATACCCGTGTTAACCATAAGATCCGGAGTGGGACGGAGTAGTCAAAAGTGTTTCCACCTCTCGTTCATCAACGGATGCGCTTTACCGTAGACACTTGTATCCGTCGGGGCAAGCGGTTGGCCGGGGAAGCCTTAAGTCCCCACGGCATAGTCCGTAGACACTTGTCGCTCGAAGTGCAAGCGGTTGGCTGGGGAGGCCTTAAGTCCCCACGGTATTGCGATCTATGATGGGTTGCAGCTACCGGCGAAGGAGTTTGGTTCGATCCCAAACTGTCGTCGTGGTCGGGGTCCACCCGTGAGTGGGAATAATGGGACCGGCGAGGACCCAGGGTCGGGGCATGCAACAAAGGGTGGGTGTTCGAGGTAGCGGAGGAACATGATTGGCTAGACCTTATACCGGGCCTCACACCAAAGGAAGTGTGGACGGGAAGATCACCCGGTTGGCACCAAGGTTAAGATCTCTTATGGGTAAAGCAACACACCTCTGCAGAGTGTAATGAATCGTGACCTGTCACTCCCTGTTCCGGGATATGGAACTGCGAACGCGGCCGGAAAGGAGCTCCATGAAGTTCTAGTAAACCGGTGAAGGCTGACGGACATAGTTCTTCTGAATAAAAACAACCTTTTGAAGAAATGGTTATGAAAACTTGCATTGGTATTAGACTTTCTGGTCTAATGCCGTAGCTAGTGCATTAAACACCTCTTTCCTATAATGAACTTGTTGAGTACGCTCGTACTCATCCCACTCTTAAATCCCCTGCTTAGATATGGAGGCCATGAAGAAGGATCTCCAGTACAACTCGAAGACCGATGAGTCAACAACTACTTCAAGGAACAGAAACCTGCCGGAAGAGTCATATACCACATCCACCATGGAGAAAACCTAGATTAAGCAGTAGGAGGGAACTAGCTTCCTAAACCTAGCTTCTATTTAGCTAGAATCTATTCATAGCCTCAGTAGCTAGTTAAATTCTCTACAAATAGAGTTCGTGTTAGGATTAGACTACGAGTCGTTCTTCTGAAGTTTATTTGCAGTTTTACCTCATTGTAAAGTAGGAGGCTGTGTGGATCTTTTGTAAAGAGTCTATGTTGTAATTCTATAGACATGCCTTGGACCCGCATATGTTTCTGTTGTACCACTCTGAGCGATATAATACAAGTGAAACGGTGTTTCATTGGTGTTATATCAGACTTGCATACTACACCATGCAGTGGTATGCCGGGTCACCACAGTTGGTATCAGAGCAAATGCTTTGACCCTAGGATTAAAACCCTTTAAATGAGACCTATAGGATTGGTAGTGTCTATAGGAAGTTGTCTTAGTTAAACCAAATCTTTTTATAACTTGAGATGGATATTCACTTGAGAATAATCCTGACACACTTGAGTCAACATTTCCTACCTATCCTTCCTAAGTGAAGTTAGGTAGCTAATCCAAAACATGTAGCATATCAATAAGTCCTTAAAACAATAGATGAGTAGACCCCAGTTGGTATACAATACATGGTAGTCCAAAGAGAGGATACAACCATAAGGAAGATATCCTAGTGGAAGATGTGTACCAACACATGTTATGATTAAGTAAGAGTTATCCAGACTGGTAGTAGGAGTTATATCAATTGATGAAGATAATTAAGATATCCTAATAGAAGACGTAGACCAAGTTAAGTAATGAGTAATTAAAATCATATAGACAGGTGAAACAATTGATAGTAAGTGATAACTCTGAGTTATATGAGGTAGTATAGACCATGATGAGTCAATCATGGGAGGTAAGGAAGAGTGATTGGAATAAAATTTGTCTACTTATATGGTAGAGTTGCTAATCATATATGATTCACCTGAGAATCGTTATGTGATGGACTAGAACCTTATAATAATTAAAAGGTGTACATTAAGAAGCCAGGTGTTCACCAATAGTGCAAGAATTATGTTCCAAAACCATGGGAAGGGTGCCAAGCACATCAGAACCATAGCCTTATGGTACAATAACTAGGAAGTATAGGAGCTATATTCCAATAGTTATGTGTCTAGGATAATAAAGTTAGAAACAGACATATCATGTGAAGTAGTCCTCAATATAATGGAAGTTAAGTTAGTACTTCCAAACAAAACTAGGTTAACTTTAACCATCCCAAACCAATTTGTTTCAAGTTTATCTCATTGCAATTGTGCAATTAAGGTAAATGATGAGACAAATAGTAGAGTCCCCAATAGTCGTGCTAAGTATCACGTTATAAACCTATCTTATGTGGTGTTATATACTACACATCAGAGCCTGATGTTTAGAGATGTCTTACTCAACTAATATATTCAGACTTATGATGGTGTGTATTATATGCACAAAGCTGAATCTTCTTGGATTTTATTGGATTTTCATTGTTTGACTAGATCCATGCATGAAGTTTGACTTCGATATGCAAATGCATGTTGCTATATCAAGTTCTTACTTAATGCTATAGATCTAGAGGGTAATGGTATTCGTGTGAGGAAGTAACGAATTCGCATATTTTGAAGACAAGATGAAGGTTCATCAGTTAAAGGAAACAAAATTGTGGGAAGTAACCACAATACTCTGAAGGAAGTGCTAATCAACATTCATGCTTTACCTCAACAGAGGAGTACTTTAGTACGAAAGAAGCATGAAGGTGAGAAATAAAATGATTATGGTGAAGCTTAAGCAGATCCATAGTCAACATAGAAGAGGGAATGCATAGGAAATCACTTCGAATACTATAATCATAGTGTCAGCTAGTGGATCTCTTGCAACAATAAACCCTCGAAGAAAGAAAGATGATCTATGAACCCATAGAAGACATAAGAAGACCATAGTCAATATCAGAAGACCACAATTGGTACAATATCAATACTGCTAGATAAAATAGAAGATGTCTCGATCAGTTTATAAGAACCTATAATAGAATCCATTTTTAGATATCAAATAGCCACAGTTGGTATAATAACCACAGCCGGTATCCGTTGGTATTACAAATAGTCCATGATTTAATTAGTTGTAACAAAAATTTGTGAACAAATAAAAATCTTGACAGCCAAATAGCTAGATCTATAAACATTTAGTCAAAGGATTCACATTGGATGTCCACAATTGGGTGGATACACCACAAAGTTCTTCGCAAAACCTTCGAGGAATATAAATTGTAAACAAGACCTATACCAATATTCTAATCATAAGTCCAATAGTTGGAAGAAAAGGAGTTGAAGACCTTAAGCAAACTTTAAGGGGTAGAGTAAAGATTGAGTTGGTGTACAGTAACTCAATACTTTAAGCTACATAGAAGCATAAGGTCCGAACCGAGAGGAAGTTCGATCTTATTTTCATAAGATTGTTGAACACTACTTTCGGAAGGATGTCGGACCAGAAGCCGAGGTTCATACCTCGAGGAAGTAAGAAGTGGACTAAAACGTGAGAAAGTGAGTAATATTTACTCAGAAATACGGAAGTTCAAGTAAGTTAAGCATAAAGAAGTTGGACGAAGAAAATACTATATACCATATACAGCTCAAGAAGGCCAAAGACCGAAGGAAATTGAACATACCAATACCAAAGACTAATAGAATGATTCCTTCCATGGAACCTAAAAGAACCAAAATAGTTAAAGGTATCAACTATAAATCAGGATTGGATGGACTAAATGAGTCTAATCCATTATTAGGAAAAATAAACTATCAAGACCATTTTTATGGTAAGTGCCTTACCAAGTACCATTACTGCACTTTTGGTGGTAAGGGAAAACAAAGACCTATTTTTTCAAATAGGAGGTTGTTATCCAATTAGTCCTCAATTAAGACTGTCAGGACCAGAAGAAGTCCTAATCATTGAATATTCAATGAGAAAGGAAATAAAATTATAATAGTTGGAAGAAATCAATGAATCAAAGTAAGAGCCATGGTTCAGAGACAAGTATTATTTGATTCCAGAGAAACTCATAGAACTGGAGTTAGAAACTTATGTTCAGAGACAGATACTAATGGATTCCAGGAAGAATCTGGACAAGTGGATATATTCAATTATATCCAGGGAGATCACTACGGAGTTCGAGAAAAGTCGTAGTCTGCACAAGACAGATCCACATTCCGAAAACGTGAGAGAGACCAAACTTCGAGGACGAAGTTTAGTTTAAGGGGTAGAGACTGTAATATCCCAGGTAATGGGGTTACAAAAAATCGAGGAAACAGATGTGTGCATTGCATTCATGCATAGAAAATCTGGGGAATTTTCGCGCTTTAAAGTAAAACAGTCACGATGAATCGAAGTTTCACTTGACCTTGGTGGAATTGAAGTAGCTCATCCAAGTCAAGCGCTATAAACCTCAATGTGACTTTGATAAAACCTTGTTTTGGGTAGAGATGATTTGATCTAAGGGGTTAGATCAAATGGAACTAATAATCAACACAACAACACTTTACTCAATGATCAATTGCTTGATCTTATAAAAGATCATAATATGGAATTCCTTGCCATAACATAAGAACATCTGTTCAATTACATCCAAGTATTTAAATCATCATCTTTAAGAGGAACCCTAGGAACTTATTCAAGATATTTCCTAGAGAGAGGATCCACCTATGTTAACCATAGTTAGTGGTGACTACATCATTCTCTATGGAGCCTAATCATAAGTTAGTACTAAAGACCTTTCCAAATGAGAGAGAAACCAATAATACAAATCATAGCTTTACCTATTTAAGAATAAGTGACAACCATTGAACCAAAGCATTAGGAGTTAAACCATATCATTTGGGAGTGGTGAGATAGCCAATGCCAAATGGAGTAAGATCATATCTATGAAATGATGAAGTAAAGTAGCAATTAATCCAACTAAGCATCTAGGTGGAGACTTAACCCTTTATTATCTAATGGGATCTTGTGAACATACAATATTCTCTAGAATAAACCATTCCTATAAGAGAGAGCTCAACATCTGGTGTTACACTCAAGATAGTTGAGGCATCACCTGGATTTGAGGGAGAGAACTATTCTTATAACCAGATGATCATCTCATCATTGTTGAGTAGAACCCTAACATAATATCTCAGGCATTCTCCTGGGATGTACACTTTAGAGGCAATCATAGAAGTACCATCCAAGAAGGTAAATTAGAAGTATTATGCCCTAGTTGATCAAGACAATGCTTGATCATGGAACTGAGAAACCTAATTAATGAGAGATACCTTAGGAAGCCAAACCTTGATCATTATAAATTGAGTGATGATCATAAAGCCTAAGAACTTGAGGTAGAGATATTAAGAACAAGTGGATCATGCCTAATCCATGATCATGCTTTGGAGAAATAGGAGAATAATCCAAATGCTAACACTTATATGATGAGTAGATAGCATTCACCACATGAACTTATAGGGAGATCACTAGTAATCAACCCTAGACTTATATTACAAATCTATCTTGTGAATCACTTGGTGATCATAAGTAGAATCCTACCACATCTATATAAATACCTAATAAAACCTTAGAGTCAAACTCCATACTTAATACGGTGAGAAACCATCCATCCATATGACCAAAGTTAACTATAAAAGAACTATAACCAATGTAGTTACTTTCATGATAAATTGGAGACAGTAATAGAAGTTAATTGGTAGAAGATAAAACCAATTCTCAAATCCTTAGCAATTAGAGAATCACATAAGATATGAAGCAAGTAACCATATTACCATGGATAGGGGAGATTAAACCCTAGCCAATGCACTATGGTGTTATCTAAATTCTACAACCCGGAATTATATCTCAAACCCAATATGAATCACTTGGGTGATTACAATTATAAAACCAGACCATAATTGAGATTCACAGCAAGTACCATTAGGTAAATATCGTTAGAACCCTAGTATGGACCATTAATAAAATCTTAAGCTTCAATTATTAACCTGAGAAAACAATCCTTGTGATCCATCTTAGAGTTAAAACCACATGTGTGGTTATCAACCACTTAATCTTATGAACCAAAACCAAACCCTGATGGAAACAATACCTGCCTTAGGCACTTCCAAGTTATAATAATAGTGTTCACCTCAAAAGGGGGTGGTAATAGAAATTATAAAACCTTAATAAATTGTTGCTTATATAAAATAATATGCATGGGATTAAAGTTTTAATTAAGAGATCAAGTCATATTAATTACTTATAAAACACTTAGAGTAGGAACTCTTAACTCTAATATTTCTAAATAAAGGTTGAATTTATAATAAAAAGGAAAGTAAAGTGAAAATATCAATTCATGTCGAATAGTGATTTTGAATAAGACCACAAGTGTGAACTAAAACCTCATATAAAATACTTGTTCAAATAGAATACTGGTACATCAGTCAGTATACTAGATCTTGATTAAATTAACATAATTAAAAAATATCTGCAAATAGAAATGAATTCAAATAGAAGATATAAAACAGGAAAATAAAAACGAAAAAGAAATAAGGAGAAAAACTTACACGGCCGCAGCGGCCCAGCTGCCGAGCCCAACACCGAGCCCAGCAGCAGCCCAACATCCGGCCCGGACCATCACATACCCAGCCCATGTACCCCTTCGCTCGGATAAGAACGAGAAGGACGACGCGGACTTCGTCTTCTTCGCCGGACGCCCGGAGCTCGCCACCGCGACGGTGTGGCCACGTCCCGCGACCGCTGCCGCCATTATGGACCGCCAAGCACACGCCGGAGACTCTATAAAGCGCAGCCGGAAGCCCTTATTTCCCCTTTCTCCGCGCCATTTTCTATCTATGCCTAAAACCTAGCCCGCCAACCTCCGTTCACCGCCGGCGATTGAGGAAGCCCCAGACCTCGCCGCAACCACCATCATCTCCGCCGTCCTCAACATGATCACGGTGCAAAAGGAATCGAGCTAAGAAGCAGCGTGTACCGCGAATTCGGCCATTCCCTTTCGCTGTCATCGCGGGGAAAATGGCGGTCGTCTCGTCGCTACCGACCACGATCGACTACATCGACCAGCTAGCAAGCATCAGGGTGAGATTCCTCTTCTCCTGAGCATTCTATTGCGCCCTAGTTCGTGTCGTAGAAGCCCGTCACCGTCAACCACCATCCGCCGCCGTTGTTCGTGATCGGCGGCGAGGTTCCGATGACCATTAGGGCGCGGCGCCGCCATCATTTGGTTCCTCATCGTGCTGCGGTTCTATTGAGCGTAGTTGCGCGTCTTGGGGGCAGCCTAGCTCCGGCACCGTCGCCGTTTGACCGCCGGCTGGGAGCTCTCTGGCCACGTCCACGATTTTGACCACGGTCAAAAGCAACGTGGCGGGTGACCTGGCCGAAGGCCCACGGGTCAGTGACCCTGTGGGTAGGCAGCCCGGGTGCATTTAGTTGTTTTCATTTTAATTCAATTCAATATTGCTGCAACTTTGCCAAATTATAGAAAAAACATATTAGCTCAGAAAAATAAATATAAGATATTAAAATTCTTATAAAAGAAAACTCTATTTAATAAAAATATAAAATGAAATTTTTATTTTTAATAAAAATTTAATTGTTTAATACTTGTTATTTAAACTTTTAATTTTAATTCTAAATTAAATTAAAATTCAATAATTAGTAAAAATTCATAAAACAAATAAAAACCAGTAAGTAAATAAGGAAAACACTAAAATTAATTTTCCTTTACTATTAATTTATTAAATCCTTATTAGGAGGATTTAAAACCCTATATAATAATTACCTTAATCATTAAATTGTTTAAAAACAATCAAATGCCAAATCCAATATTATTTTTATTTCCAAGTTACTAATAACTTCAACTTTACCATGAAGTTATTAATCATAGAACCATAGGGTAAATAGCAAACCCTAATTCCTTATGAAATGATGTTACAACCTTATCATTTCATGAGATTCCTAAAACCCTAATACCATTAGGCAACCTTAGCTCCACTACTTCATATGAACCCTAAATTATTCCCAAAACCTAAACCCTAAGTAACATGTGATCATGTTACTTCATTAGTAATTATAGATTCATATCTAGCAACTAAATACTTGTCTTGGACACATGAAATGCAGAAGACCTATCACTCATATATGGGTATCCCATGTGTCATCCGCATCAGACCTAACTAATCAAATGGGGTCAACCAAGTGTAAACCTTAGATCCTATTACCAAAGCCATCATTCTTGTTTATCCATGCTTAGCATCACACCATGGTGATGAACTCCAATAGCACCTATGCCCAATAATTATCATTACATAACCATAGTCCACTAAATCCTACAAGTACTTCATAATTATGAACCACCCTATTTAGGATCCAATAATTCTTTACTTAGGAAATGAAATAGCAAACCTAAACAACCTCACCCTAATTAATATACTTCTTATTACTTAAGAAGTATGTTCTTCAAAAGTTATTCTTTTGAAGTAAACAAAGAATCATCTTCAACCCTGCTTATAAGGACCTATAAACCCTAGCCAACTATCACCAACAAGGTATGCCACCTTGAAAGCAACTATTGGTAATTAAGATGTTTAGGCTTAATTCAACAATACAAGACTAGTAGCTGATGAATCCAACTAGGTTGTGATCCATCTAATACTTACTCCGTAAATTAACCGAAACCATAGTCAACCATAGAACCCCTCAATCTAATTATCATACTTGTTCTTTATCAAAGAACATGTTCTTCAAAAGTTATTCTTTTAAAGTATATGATAATTAATCATTAACCATGCCATATAATACTAAAACTGACCAACTGTTCTTTATCGGTTAACATTATGCCAATTGTCATTATTTGTGTGCTCAATTGATTACTAAGCCTTGTTACCTACCTGTTTATACTACCAAGTAATCACACCTGAATAAGAACCTTGTATGTGAATTACCCTAAAAGTGCAACACACCCTAAACCAATCATTAACACTCACTAATCTTAAATCATCGGGGTTAGGTCACGCTTAGAGCGATTGCATCTCATTATTATGCATTATTGCATCCTTGCCAATCTTTTAAACATCGTCCTTACCGGACGATGATGATATTTCAGAATTTGGAGTTATTGCGTATCGAAGACCTTGCCTGCATAATCTTGCAGTCAAGAAAGGCAAGTTCATCACTTGCTCATGTCATTTGAGTATTTCTATCAAATTACTTGCAAAGTATTATGGTTATCACTATTGCACAAAAATCAAAACCACTACTTTCATAACTATGAATATGACTAAGTGGTGGGCAATGGAACCATGGATTGTGTTGATATGGTGGAGGTTCCATTGCACGGGTTTATATCCATCTAGGATTAAACAACAAATGTCGCCAGTGATTCTTGTGCCGTAATACCCGTGTTAACCATAAGATCCGGAGTGGGACGGAGTAGTCAAAAGTGTTTCCACCTCTCGTTCATCAACGGATGCGCTTTACCGTAGACACTTGTATCTGTCAGGGCAAGCGGTTGGCTGGGGAAGCCTTAAGTCCCCACGGCATAGTCCGTAGACACTTGTCGCTCGAAGTGCAAGCGGTTGGCTGGGGAGGCCTTAAGTCCCCACGGTATTGCGATCTATGATGGGTTGCAGCTACCGGCGAAGGAGTTTGGTTCGATCCCAAACTCGTCGTCATGGTCGGGGTCCACCCGTGAGTGGGAATAATGGGACCGGCGAGGACCCGTGGTCGGGGCATGCAACAAAGGGTGGGTGTTCGAGGTAGCGGAGGAACATGATTGGCTAGACCTTATACCGGGCCTCACACCAAAGGAAGTGTGGACGGGAAGATCACCCGGTTGGCACCAAGGTTAAGATCTCTTATGGGTAAAGCAACACACCTCCGCAGAGTGTAATGAATCGTGACCTGTCACTCCCCGTTCCGGGATATGGAACCGCGAACGCGGCCGGAAAGGAGCTCCATGAAGTTCTAGTAAACCGGTGAAGGCTGACGGACATAGTTCTTCCGAATAAAAACAACCTTTTGAAGAAATGGTTATGAAAACTTGCATTGGTATTAGACTTTCTGGTCTAATGCTGTAGCTAGTGCATTAAACACCTCTTTCCTATAATGAACTTGTTGAGTACGCTCGTACTCATCCCACTCTTAAATCCCCTGCTTAGATATGGAGGCCATGAAGAAGGATCTCCAGTACAACTCGAAGACCGATGAGTCAACAACTACTTCAAGGAACGTAAACCCGCCGGAAGAGTCATATACCACATCCACCATGGAGAAAACCTAGATTAAGCAAGAGGAGGGAACTAGCTTCCTAAACCTAGCTTATATTTAGCTAGAATCTATTCATAGCCTCGTAGCTAGTTAAATTCTCTACAAATAGAGTTCGTGTTAGGATTAGACTACGAGTCGTTCTTCCGAAGTTTATTTGCAGTTTTACCTCATTGTAAAGTAGGAGGCTGTGTGGATCTTTTGTAAAGAGTCTGTGTTGTAATTCTATAGACATGCCTTGGACCCGCATATGTTTCTGTTGTACCACTCTGAGCGATATAATACAAGTGAAACGGTGTTTCATTGGTGTTATATCAGACTTGCATACTACACCATGCAGTGGTATGCCGGGTCACCACAACCTACATGTTTTATGCACACTTTATGTCATATTCGTGCATTTTCTGGAACTAACCTATTAACAAGATGCCGAAGTGCCAGTTGCTGTTTTCTGCTGTTTTTGGTTTCAGAAATCCTAGTAACGAAATATTTTCTCGGAATTGGACGAAATCAAAGCCCAGGGGCCTATTTTTCCACGAAGCTTCCGAAGTCCGAAGACGAGACGAAGAGGGGCCACGGGGTGGCCAAACCCTAGGGCGGCGCGGCCCCACCCCCGGCCGCGCCGGCCTATGGTGTGGGCCCCCGTGCCGCCTCTTGACTTGCCCTTCCGCCTACTTAAAGCCTCCGTGACGAAACCCCCGGCACCGAGAGCCACGATACGGAAAACCTTACCGAGACGCCGTCGCCGCCGCTCCCATCTCGGGGGATCCAGGAGATCGCCTCCGGCACCCTGCCGGGGAGGGGATTCATCTCCCGGAGGACTCTACACCGCCATGGTCGCCTCCGGAGTGATGAGTGAGTAGTCTACCCCTGGACTATGGGTCCATAGCAGTAGCTAGATGGTTGTCTTCTCCTCATTGTGCTTCATTGTTAGATCTTGTGAGCTGCCTAACATGATCAAGATCATCTATATGTAATTCTATATGTTGTGTTTGTCGGGATCCGATGGATAGAGAATACTATGTCATGTTAATTATCAAGTTATTATACATGTGTTGTTTATGATCTTGCATGCTCTCCGTTTCTAGTAGAGGCTCTGGCCAAGTTTTTACTTTTAACTCCAAGAGGGAGTACTTATGCTCGATAGTGGGTTCATGCCCGCATTGACACCGGGACAAGTGATGTAAAGTTCTAAGGTTGTGTTGTGCTCGTTGCCACTAGGGATAAAACATTGGCGCTATGTCCGAGGATGTAGTTGTTGATTACATTACGCACCATACTTAATGCAATTGTCTGTTGTTTAGCAACTTAATACTGGAGGGGGTTCGGATGATAACCTGAAGGTGGACTTTTTAGGCATAGATGCAGTTGGATGGCGGTCTATGTAATTTGTCGTAATGCCCAATTAAATCTCACTATACTTATCATGTCATGTATGTGCATTGTTATGCCCTCTCTATTTGTCAATTGCCCGACTATAATTTGTTCACCCAACATGCTTTTATCTTATGGGAGAGACACCTCTAGTGAACTGTGGACCCCGGTCCATTCTTTAATACTGAAATACAAATCTGCTGCAATACTTGTTTTACTATTTTCTCTGCAAACAATCATCTTCCACACAATACGGTTAATCCTTTGTTACAGCAAGCCGGTGAGATTGACAACCTCACTCGTTTCGTTGGGGCAAAGTACTTTGGTTGTGTTGTGCAGGTTCCACGTTGGCGCCGGAATCTCCGGTGTTGCGCCGCACTACATCCCGCCGCCATCAACCTTCAACGTGCTTCTTGGCTCCTCCTGGTTCGATAAACCTTGGTTTCTTTCCGAGGGAAAACTTGCTGCTGTGCGCATCATACCTTCCTCTTGGGGTTGCCCAACGAACGTGTGAAATACACGCCATCAAGCTCTTTTTCCGGCGCCGTTGCCGGGGAGATCAAGACACGCCGCAAGGGGAGTCTCCACTTCTCAATCTCTTTACTTTGTTTTTGTCTTGCTTTATTTTATTTACTACTTTGTTTGCTGCACTTATATCAAAACACAAAAAAATTAGTTGCTAGCTTTACTTTATTTACCTGTCTTGCACTCTATATCAAAAACACAAAAAAATTAGTTTACTTGCATTTACTTTATCTAGTTTGCTTTATTTACTATTGCTAAAATGGCCAACCCTGAAAATACTAAGTTGTGTGACTTCACTAGCACAAATAATAATGATTTCTTATGCACACCTATTGCTCCACCTGCTACTACAGCAGAATTCTTTGAAATTAAACCTCGCTTTACTTAATCTTGTTATGCGAGAGCAATTTTCTGGTGTTAGTTCCGATGATGCTGCTGCCCATCTCAATAATTTTGTTGAACTATGTGAAATGCAAAAGTATAAAGATGTAGATGGTGACATTATAAAATTAAAATTGTTCCCTTTCTCATTAAGAGGAAGAGCTAAAGATTGGTTGCTATCTCTCGCCTAAGAATAGTATTGATTCATGGACTAAATGCAAGGATGCTTTTATTGGTAGATATTATCCCCCTGCTAAAATTATATCTTTGAGGAGTAGCATGATGAATTTTAAACAATTAGATAATGAACATGTTGCTCAAGCTTGGGAAAGAATGAAATCTCTGGGTTAAAAATTGCCCAACCCATGGATCGACTACTTGGATGATCATCCAAACCTTCTATGCAGGACTAAATTTTTCTTCGCGGAATTTATTGGATTCAGCTGCTGGAGGTACCTTTATGTCCATCACTCTTGGTGAAGCAACAAAGCTTCTTGATAATATGATGGTTAATTACTCTGAATGGCACACGGAAAGAGCTCCACAAGGTAAGAAGGTAAATTCTGTTGAAGAATCATCTTCCTTGAATGATAAAGTTGATGCTATTATGTCTATGCTTGAGAATGATAGGACTAATGTTGATCCTAATAATGTTCCATTAGCTTCATTCGTTGCACAAGAAGAACATGTTGATGTAAACTTCATTAAAAATAATAATTTCAACAACAATGCTTATCGGAACAATTCTAGTAATAACTATAGGCCATATCCTTATAATAATGGTAACGGTTATGCTAATTCTTATGGGAATTCTTACAACAATAATAGGAATACACCCCCTGGACTTGAAGCCATGCTTAAAGAATTTATTAGTACACAAACTCGCCTTTAACAAATCTGTTGAGGAAAAGCTCAATAAAATTGATATTCTTGTTTCTAGAGTTGATAGTCTTGCCTCCGATGTTGATCTTTTGAAATCGAAAGTTATGCCTAATAGGGATATTGAAAATAAAATTGTTACTACAGCAAATGCCATCCAAGTTAGAATTAATGAGAATATAAGATTAATGGCTGAACTGCGTGCTAGGTGGGATAGAGAAGAAAATGAAAAACTAGCTAAAAAGGAAAATGTAGCTAAAGTTTGGACGATTACCACCACTAGCAATGCTAATGATTCATATGTTGCTGCACCTCCTACTATCCATGATAAAATAATTGGTGTTAGCAAAGCTTCTACTCCTAGTGCAAAGCGCGCAAAATTACCCGAAACTGCTAAAACTGCTGAAACTGCTTGTGATAAACTCGCTGAAATTTTTTCCAACCTTAGGGATGATAATCCCATTGCTTTAGATTGTAATGATTTAGATTTTGATGATTGCCACATCTCTGAAGTTATAAAGTTCTTGCAAAAACTTGCTAAAAGTCCCAATGCTAGCGCTATAAATTTGGCTTTCACAAAACATATTACAAATGCTCTCATAAAAGCTAGAGAAGAGAAACTAAAACTTGAAACTTCTATTCCTAGAAAGCTAGAAGATGGTTGGGAGCCCATCATTAAAATGAGAATCAAGGACTTTGATTGTAATGCTTTATGTGATCTTGGTGCAAGTATTTCTGTTATGCCTAAGAAAGTCTATGATATGCTTGACTTGCCACCATTGAAAAATTGTTATTTGGATGTTAATCTCGCTGATAATGCTAAAAAGAAACCTTTGGGGAAAGTTGATAATGTTCATATTATGGTTAACAATAACCTTGTCCCCGTTGATTTTGTTGTCTTGGATATTGAATGCAATGCATCTTGCCCCATTATATTGGGAAGACCTTTTCTTCGAACCGTTGGTGCTACTATTGATATGAAGGAAGGTAATATTAAATATCAATTTCCTCTCAAGAAAGGTATGGAACACTTCCCTAGAAAGAGAATGAAGGTACCTTATGATTCTATCATTAGAACAAATTATGATGTTGATGCTTCATCTCTTGATGTTACTTGAGAAACACTTTCTGCGCCTAGCTGAAAGGCGTTAAAGAAAAGCGCTTATGGGAGACAACCCATGTTTTTACCTACAGTACTTTGTTTTTATTTTGTGTCTTGGAAGTTGTTTACTACTGTAGCAACCTCTCCTTATCTTAGTTTTATGTTTTGTTGTGCCAAGTAAAGACTTTGATAGAAAAGTAAGTACTAGATTTGGATTACTGCGCAGAAACAGATTTCTTTGCTGTCACGAATCTGGGTCTAATTCTCTGTAGGTAACTCAGAAAATTATGCCAATTTACGTGAGTGATCCTCAGATATGTACGCAACTTTCATTCAATTTGAGCATTTTCGTTTGAGCAAGTCTGGTGGCCTAATAAAATCCATCTTTACGGACTGTTCTGTTTTGACAGATTCTGTCTTTTATTTCGCATTGCCTCTTTTGCTATGTTGGATGAATTTCTTTGATCCACTAATGTCCAGTAGCTTTATGCAATGTCCAGAAGTGTTAAGAATGATTGTGTCACCTCTGAACATGTGAATTTTTATTATGCACTAACCCTCTAATGAGTTGTTTCGAGTTTGGTGTGGAGGAAGTTTTCAAGGATCAAGAGAGGAGTATGATGTAATATGATTAAGGAGGGTGAAAGCTCTAAGCTTGGGGATGCCCCGGTGGTTCACCCCTGCATATATTAAGAAGACTCAAGCGTCTAAGCTTGGGGATGCCCAAGGCATCCCCTTCTTCATCGACAACATTATCAGGTTCCTCCCCTGAAACTATATTTTTATTCGGCCACATCTTATGTACTTTGCTTGGAGCGTCGGTTTGTTTTTGTTTTTGTTTTGATTGAATAAAATGGATCCTAGCATTCACCTTATGGGAGAGAGACACGCTCCGCTGTTGCATATGGACAAATATGTCCTTAGGTTCTACTCATAGTATTCATGGCGAAGTTTCTCCTTCGTTAAATTGTTATATGGTTGGAATTGGAAAATGCTACATGTAGTAATTCTAAAATGTCTTGGATAATTTGATACTTGGCAATTGTTGTGCTCATGTTTAAGCTCTTGCATCATATACCTTGCACCCATTAATGAAGAAATACTTAGAGCTTACTAATTTGGTTTGCATATTTGGTTTCTCTAGAGTCTAGATAACATCTAGTATTGAGTTTTGAACAACAAGGAAGACGGTATGGAGTCTTATAATGTTTACCATATGTCTTTTATGTGAGTTTTGCTGTACCGTTCATCCTTGTGTTTGTTTCAAATAACCTTGCTAGCCTAAACCTTGTATCGAGAGGGAATACTTCTCATGCATCCAAAATACTTGAGCCAACCACTATGCCAATCGTGTCCACCATACCTACCTACTACATGGTATTTATCCGCCATTCCAAAGTAAATTGCTTGAGTGCTACCTTTAAAACTCCATCATTCACCTTTGCAATATATAGCTCATGGGAACAAATAGCTTAAAAACTATTGTAGTATTGAATATGTACTTATGCACTTTATCTCTTATTAAGTTGCTTGTTGAGCGGTAACCATGTTTCGGGGACGCCATCAACTATTCCTTGTTGGATATCATGTGAGTTGCTATGCATGTCCGTCTTGTCCGAAGCAAGAGAGATCTACCACCTTCATGGTTGGAGCATGCATATTGTTAGAGAAGAACTTTGGGCCGCTAACTAAAGCCATGATTCATGGTGGAAGTTTCAGTTTGGACACATATCCTCAATCTCATATGAGAATAATAATTGTTGCCACATGCTTATGCATAAAAGAGGAGTCCATTATCTCGTTGTCCATGTTGTCCCGGTATGGATGTCTAAGTTGAGAATAATCAAAAGCGAGAAATCCAAAATGCGAGCTTTCTCCTTAGACCTTTGTACAGGCGGCATGGAGGTACCCCATTGTGACACTTGGTCAAAACATGTGCATTGCAAAGATCCGGTAGTCCAAGTTAATTAGGACAAGGTGCGGGCACTATTAGTATACTATGCATGAGACTTGCAACTTGTAAGATATAACTTTCATAACTCATATGCTTTATTACTACCGTTGACAAAATTGTTTCATGTTTTCAAAATAAAAGCTCTAGCACAAATATAGCAATCGATGCTTTCCTCTTTGAAGGACCATTCTCTTTACTTTTATGTTGAGTCGGTTCACCTATCTCTCTCCACCCCAAGAAGCAAACACTTGTGTGAACCGTGCATTGATTCTTACATACTTGCATATTGTACTTGTTATATTACTCTATGTTGACTATTATCCATGAGATATACATGTTACAAGTTGAAAGCAACCGCTGAAACTTAATCTTCCTTTGTGTTGCTTCAATACCTTTACTTTGATTTATTGCTTTATGAGTTAACTCTTATGCAAGACTTATTAATACTTGTCTTGAAGTACTATTCATGAAAAGTCTTTGCTTTATGATTCACTTGTTTACTCATGTCATCACCATTGTTTTGATCGCTGCATCCACTACATATGTTTACAAATAGTATGATCAAGGTTATGATGGCATATCACTTCAGAAATTATCTTTGTTATCGTTTTACTCGCTCGGGACGAGCGAACTAAGCTTGGGGATGCTTGATACGTCTCCGACGTATCGATAATTTCTTATGTTCTATGCCATATTATTGATGATACCTACATGTTTTATGCACACTTTATGTCATATTCGTGCATTTTCCGGAACTAACCTATTAACAAGATGCCGAAGTGCCGCTTGTCTGTTTTCTGCTGTTTTTGGTTTCGAAATCCTAGTAACGAAATATTCTCGGAATTGGACGAAATCAAAGCCCAGGGGCCTATTTTTCCACGAAGCTTCCGGAAGTCCGAAGACGAGACGAAGAGGGGCCACGGGGTGGCCAAACCCTAGGGCGGCGCGGCCCCACCCCCGGCTGCGCCGTCCTATGGTGTGGGCCCCCGTGCCGCCTCTTGACTTGCCCTTCCGCCTACTTAAAGCCTCCGTGACGAAACCCCGCATGCGAGAGCCACGATACGGAAAACCTTACCGAGACGCCGTCGCCGCCGATCCCATCTCGGGGGATCCAGGAGATCGCCTCCGGCACCCTGCCGGAGAGGGGATTCATCTCCCGGAGGACTCTACACCACCATGGTCGCCTCCGGAGTGATGAGTGAGTAGTCTACCCCTGGACTATGGGTCCATAGCAGTAGCTAGATGGTTGTCTTCTCCTCATTGTGCTTCATTGTTAGATCTTGTGAGCTGCCTAACATGATCAAGATCATCTATATGTAATTCTATATGTTGTGTTTGTCGGGATCCGATGGATAGAGAATACTATGTCATGTTAATTATCAAGTTATTATACATGTGTTGTTTATGATCTTGCATGCTCTCCGTTTCTAGTAGAGGCTCTGGCCAAGTTTTTACTTTTAACTCCAAGAGGGAGTACTTATGCTCGATAGTGGGTTCATGCCCGCATTGACACCGGGACAAGTGACGTAAAGTTCTAAGGTTGTGTTGTCGTCGTTGCCACTAGGGATAAAACATTGGCGCTATGTCCGAGGATGTAGTTGTTGATTACATTACGCACCATACTTAATGCAATTGTCTGTTGTTAGCAACTTAATACCGGAGGGGTTCGGATGATAACCTGAAGGTGGACTTTTTAGGCATAGATGCAGTTGGATGGCGGTCTATGTACTTTGTCGTAATGCCCAATTAAATCTCACTATACTTATCATGTCATGTATGTGCATTGTTATGCCCTCTCTATTTGTCAATTGCCCGACTGTAATTTGTTCACCCAACATGCTTTTATCTTATGGGAGAGACACCTCTAGTGAACTGTGGACCCCGGTCCATTCTTTAATACTGAAATACAAATCTGCTGCAATACTTGTTTTACTATTTTCTCTTCAAACAATCATCTTCCACACAATACGGTTAATCCTTTGTTACAGCAAGCCGGTAAGATTGACAACCTCACTGTTTCGTTGGGGCAAAGTACTTTGGTTGTGTTGTGCAGGTTCCACGTTGGCGCCGGAATCTCTGGTGTTGCGCCGCACTACATCCCGCCGCCATCAACCTTCAACGTGCTTCTTGGCTCCTCCTGGTTCGATAAACCTTGGTTTCTTTCTGAGGGAAAACTTGCTGCTGTGCGCATCATACCTTCCTCTTGGGGTTGCCCAACGAACGTGTGAAATACACGCCATCACTCAGCCAACTCCCTCGGCACACCCGGCATGTCCCTTGGAGACCATGCGAAGATGTCCCGATTCTCACGGAGGAAGCTGGTGAGCTCGCTTTCCTATTTGCTGCTCAAGCCGGCACCGATGGTGACGAACTTGTCCGGCTGCGCCGGGTCGAGCAGGATCTTCTTGGTGTCGTTGGCCGGCTGGAAGTGAGTCGTCCCAGCCGGGTTGCCCACAGCCGGCATGTCCGACTGCGCGGCCTTGGCCATGGCGACGGCGTCGTGGATGAGCTGCTTCTCGGCAGCTATGACCAGCGTCTGGGCCATCTTGGAGCTCTGGGTGGCGCACTCCATGGAGCGGCGATAGTTGCCGGCTATGGTGATGACCCCCTTTGGGCCCGGCAGCTTCATCTTTAGGTACCCATAATGGGGCATCGCCATGAACTTGGTCATGGCTGGCCGGCCCAGGAGCGCGTGGTAGGGACTGACCAAGTCCACCACCTCGAACTCGATGTTCTCCGTGCGGAAGT
This sequence comes from Lolium rigidum, assembly GCF_022539505.1. Lineage (NCBI taxonomy): Eukaryota > Viridiplantae > Streptophyta > Magnoliopsida > Poales > Poaceae > Lolium > Lolium rigidum. Next base: position 190,991,843 of record NC_061513.1, on the reverse strand, counting down.
GGTCTGGCTTGCCGAACATGACCTCCAGGGTGATCCGGCGAATTGGCTGGCACGAGTGGCCTGGCACGATGCCGTGGAAGACATTGGGGGTGGGGCGCAACTCGGCCTCCTAGATGCCCAGCTTGCGGGCTGTGTCGCGGTACAGGATGTTGATGCTGCTGCCGCCATCGATGAGGACGCGCGAGAAACGCACGCTGCGCCGGCTTGTGCCAATGGTGGGGTCGAGGACCATGGCGTAGCTGACCGGCTTCGGCAGGACAGCCGGTGTGTCGCGGCGATCAAAGGTGATGGCCTGCTCTGACCAGTTTAGGTACTGGGGGACCGGCGGCATGACCGCGTTGACTTCGAGGGAACGGTGTTGTTGGCTCGTTTTGTCCTCCAGCTCGGTGGTGAAGATGATGTAGGTGGCATCCTCAGGCAGGTACCGGCCGCCATGGTGCACTTGGTTAGCCTCGTGGTGCTCGAGGTTGGCGTTCTCTGCGCCGGCTTGGCCACCCGGCCCGCCGGCTGGTGGAGGCGGGGGTGGAGGCGGAAGCGGTTCACCGCTTGTCAGCCGCTTCATGAAGTGGCAGTCGCGGGTGGTGTGGTTGGAGGGGTTCTTGCCGCTGTGGTACTTGCACGGCGAGTCGAGCATTTGCTCAAAGGTGTACTTCGGCTTCCAGGGCCGGTCCTGTTTCTGGCGCCGGCTGCCGCCAGCCGCCGCATGGTCCGACACGGCTGCCACATGGGCGGAACCGTACCGGCGGTCCGGCTGGTCGCTGTGCCACTTGGCGTGGTAGTTGTCCCGCCGGCTGCCATGTGAGCCGCCCTCGGCCGGCTTGTCGTTGTCCCGCCTGGCTGGGGCCGGCGAAATTTCAGCCGGAGCCTTGTCGGCTTCTTCAGCCAGCGCATACTTGTCGGCAATGGCCATCAAGGCGGCCATCGACTTGGGGTCGCTGCGGCGTAGCTTGTGCCACAGCATGGTGTTGGGCCGACAGCCTCCCATGAAGAAGCTGATGCCCTGGATCTCGTGCACGCCCTCGCAGGAGTTGCGCATCTCGCACCAATGCGTCAGGTACGCGCGATCCGTCTCGTCCGGGCCCTGCATGCACATCTCCAGCTGCTGGGGCCGACCCGGCCGACGGTAGGTGCCGGTGAAGTTGCTGACGAAGGCATCTTCGAAGTCCAGCCAGCCGTTTATGCTGCCGGCTGACAGGTTGTTGAGCCAGGTGCGGGCGGAGCCGACCAGCATCAGGGGCGAATAGCGCACGGCCCAACGCTTGTTGCCCTTGGCGATGCCGACCGCCGTGGAGTAATCCAGCAGCTAGTCCTCCGGCTTGGCGGTGCCGTCGTACTTGGGGGTGTCGCGCGGAAGTTGGAAGCCGTCGATCATAGGCTCGTTGAGGATGAGCGGCCCGAAGCACTTTGGGCCGGCTGGTCCTTCTTCTTCCGCGATGCGGGATTCGACCAGCCGGTCGAGGCGGTCTCTGGCATCTACCGGCTCGACGCGTGGGCCTAGCCGGGAGTGTGCCGCCTGGCGGGGGCCGCTTGCCTCTGGATCCGGCTGGTGCGGGCGCCTATGCGCCGGCCGCTCGGAGTCGTACTCCTGGTCCCGGCTTGGTGGAGGCCGGCTGCGGCCGCTGGGGCCACTCGGCTGGCGGCTTGTCCGGCTTGAGCTTGCGTGCGTGGCCCGGGAGTCACGGTGCCGACTTGGTGCAGGGGAGGCGGACTCGGCCGTGTCCCTGGCACCGTCTCTGGCGTTGCCTGCGGCACCACGAGCGTGAGAAGCTCTGGGAGCGTGGGCGTACCTGGGGTCCTTCGACTGCCGATTGGCGGCTTTCAGCAGCTCAGTCACCCGCGCAGTCTGGCGGCGTAACTCTTCGCCTTCGAGGCGGTGCAGCTCTTCTGCGGCGGCTTCGGCCGCGAGCATGTTCTTGTCGGCGGTGTTGTAGAGGGGCAGCTCCGTTGACGGAGCCGGCGCTTCCGCGCCGTCGCGCTCGATCTCGGCGCCTAGGTCGCGGCCCCTGCGGTGGATCTGGCCGGCTCGGCTAGGATTGTCGCCGCCTGGAGTGAGGCCGTGGGCGCGGTTGTATTCGCGCTGGGTGATTTCCCACTGGCGCTTGGCAGCGGCCAGTTCTTCGGTTTGCTTGAGGAGGTGCTGGCGGTGTGCCTCCAAGTCCGCCTCGATGGTGGTGGGGTCGCCGCCAGTCGTGAGCGGGGAGCTCAGCTTCGCCCGGACTTCTTCCAGCCGGGATGGTGGTGGTGGCGATTTTGCGCCCGAGCCGGACGCGCCGACCGCGGCGGGGCGCTCCAGGTCCGGACCACGGACGCGCGTGGACTTGGCCCCGGCGTCGTCGCCGGCTGCCATGACTTCATGCATGACGCAGGAGCTGGCGGTGGTGAGGCTGGCGCCGGCTCCAGGTGGAAGGCTTGCGCAGCGCAGGATCTGGCGCGGGTAGCGCGGTGGTGCGACGGTGGCGACGTAGACGTCGAAGCCGCCGAAGCTGATGACGCTGCCGCCGGCAGGGAATGGCCGGTCGGCGAAGCAGCCAGCGTTGTCGCTGACGCAGTCGAGGGAGCCGAATCTCCAGACTAAGCCTGAAGCGACTCGCTCGCCGGTGGTGATGGTGAGGCCCTTCCGGATGAAGACACCGGCCACAGACGCTGAAGGCCCCTGATGTCTACGGGTGCTTCTATTCTTGTAGACAGTGTTGGGCCTCCAAGAGCAGAGGTTTGTAGAACAGCAGCAAGTTTCCCTTAAGTGGATCACCCAAGGTTTATCGAACTCAGGGAGGAAGAGGTCAAAGATATCCCTCTCAAGCAACCCTGCAATCACGATACAAGAAGTCTCTTGTGTCCCCAACACACCTAATACACTTGTCAGATGTATAGGTGCACTAGTTCGGCGAAGATATAGTGAAATACAAGTAGTATGGATGTATATGAGTGGTAATAGAAATCTGAATAAAATATGGCAGCGAGTAAACATGCAACGTAACGGTAAATAAGCGGTGTTTGCAGTATTGGAAACAAGGCCTAGGGATCATACTTTCACTAGTGGACACTCTCAACATTGATCACATAATAAATAAGTTCTCTTCCTTTGTGCTACATATACTCTTGTTTGATAATGAACACCATTCGTTGCGTAGGGCTACAAGAGCACCTCAATGCCGGAGTTAACAAGCTCCACAACATTCGATATTCATGTTTAAGTAACCTTAGAGCATAATAGATCTTTGCAATTTAAACCGAATACTAACATAGCATACACACTGATGTCTACGGGAGCTTCTATTCTTGTAGACAGTGTTGGGCCTCCAAGAGTAGAGGTTTGTAGAACAGCAGCAAGTTTCCCTTAAGTGGATCACCCAAGGTTTATCGAACTCAGGGAGGAAGAGGTCAAAGATATCCCTCTCATGCAACCCCCGCAACCACAAAGCAAGAAGTCTCTTGTGTCCCCAACACACCTAATAGGTGCACTAGTTCGGCGAAGAGATAGTGAAATACAGGTGGTATGAATAAGTAGTAGCAACGGCACCGGAACGAGTGCTTTGCCCGGGACGAGTAAACAAGCAGTAGTAACGCAGCGGTAGTAACGCAGTAAAAACGAGTAAACAAGCGAGCAACAGCGAGTATTTAGGAACAAGGCCTAGGGATTACACTTTCACTAGTGGACACTCTCAACATTGATCACATAACAGAATAGATAAATGCATACTCTACACTTTTGTTGGATGATGAACACATTGCGTAGGATTACACGAACCCTCAATGCCGGAGTTAACAAGCTCCACAATAATGCTCATATTTTAGTAACCTTTAGTGTAAGATAGATCAACAGACTAAACCAAGTACTAGCATAGCATGCACACTGTCACCTTCATGCATATGTAGGAGGAATAGATCACATCAATATTATCATAGCAATAGTTAACTTCGCAATCTACAAGAGATCATGATCATAGCATAAACCAAGTACTAACACGGTGCACACACTCGTCACCTTTGCACACGTGCAGGGAGGAATAAACTACTTTAATAACAAATCACTAGAGTAGCACATAGATAAATTGTGATACAAACACATTGCAATCTTAAAGAGATATAAATAAGCACCTCACTATGCCATTCAACATTGAGTAAGTATTCGTGAAATATGGCCTAAGAGACCCACACGGTGCACACACCTGTCACCTTTACACACGTGGGACAAGGAGTCTCCGGAGATCACATAAGTAAAACTCACTTGACTAGCATAATGACATCTAGATTACAAGCATCATCATATGAATCTCAATCATGTAAGGCAGCTCATGAGATTATTGTATTGAAGCACATAGGAGAGAGATGAACCACATAGCTACCGGTACAGCCCCGAGCCTCGATGGAGAACTACTCCTCCTCATGGGAGCAGCAGCGGTGATGAAGATGGCGGTGGAGATGGCAGCGGTGTCGATGGAGAAGCCTTCCGGGGCACTTCCCCGCTCCGGCAGGGTGCCGGAACAGAGTTCTGTCCCCGAATCTGGAGTTTCGCGACGGTGGCGGCGCCCCTGGAGTCTTTCTGGAGTTTCGTCAATTGGTATCGAAGTTTTAGGTCACGACGGCTTAAATAGGCGAAGAATCGGAGTCGGAGGGTCTCTGGGGGGCCCACACCCTAGGGGGGCGCGCCCCCCCTTGGCCGCGCCGGGGTGTGGTGTGGGGCCCCCAGGGCTCCCCTCTGGTCCTTCCCGGGTGTTCTGGATGCTTCCGATGAAAATAGGAACTTGGGCGTTGATTTCGTCCGATTCCGAGAATATTTCGTTACTAGGATTTCTGAAACCAAAAACAGCGAGAAAACAGGAACTGGCACTTCGGCATCTTGTTAATAGGTTAGTTCCAGAAAATGCACGAATATGACATAAAGTGTGCATAAAACATGTAGATAACATCAATAATGTGGCATGGAACACAAGAAATTATCGATACGTTGGAGACGTATCGGCATCCCCAAGCTTAGTTCTGCTCGTCCCGAGCGAGGTAAAACGATAACAAAGATAATTTCCGGAGTGACATGCCATCATAAACTTGATCATACTATTTGTAAAGCATATGTAGTGAATGCAGCGATCAAAACAATGTATATGACATGGGTAAACAACTGAATCATAAAGCAAAGACTTTTCATGAATAGCACTTCAAGACAAGCATCAATAAGTCTTGCATAAGAGTTAACTCATAAAGTAATAATTCAAAGTAAAGGTATTGAAGCAACACAAAGGAAGATGAAGTTTCAGCGGTTGCTTTCAACTTATAACATGTATATCTCATGGATAATTGTCAATGCAAAGCAATATAACAAATGCAATATGCAAATATGTAAGAATCAATGCACAGTTCACACAAGTGTTTGCTTCTTGAGATGGAGAGAAATAGGTGAACTGACTCAACAATGAAAGTAAAAGAATGGTCCTCCATAGAGGAAAAGCATCGATTGCTATATTTGTGCTAGAGCTTTGATTTTGAAAACATATAGAGAGCATAAAAATAAAGTTTTGAGAGGTGTATGTTGTTGTCAACGAATGGTAGCGGGTACTCTAACCCCCTTGCCAGACAAACCTTCAAAGAGCGGCTCCCATTTTATTTTATTTTTGGGTGGCACTCCTTCCAACCTTTCTTTCACAAACCATGGCTAACCGAATCCTCGGGTGCCCGCCAACAATCTCATACCATGAAGGAGTGCCTTTTTATTTTAGTTTTATTATGATGACACTCCTCCCAACCTTTGCTTACACAAGCCATGGCTAACCGAATCCTTCGGGTGCCGTCCAACAATCACATACCATGGAGGAGTGTCTATTTTTGGTTAATTAATTTGGGACTGGGAATCCCATTGCCAGCTCTTTTTGCAAAATTATTGGATAAGCGGATGAAGCCACTAGTCCATTGGTGAAAGTTGCCCAACAAGATTGAAAGATAAACACCACATACTTCCTCATGAGCTATAAAACATTGACACAAATCAGAGGTGATAAATTTTGAATTGTTTAAAGGTAGCACTCAAGCAATTTACTTTGGAATGGCGGGAAATACCATGTAGTAGGTAGGTATGGTGGACACAAATGGCATAGTGGTTGGCTCAAGTATTTTGGATGCATGAGAAGTATTCCCTCTCGATACAAGGTTTAGGCTAGCAAGGCTTATTTGAAACAAACACAAGGATGAACTGGTGCAGCAAAACTCACATAAAAGACATATTGAAAACATTATAAGACTCTACACCGTCTTCCTTGTTGTTCAAAACCCTTACTAGAAATTATCTAGACCTTAGAGAGACCAATTATGCAAACCAAATTTTAGCATGCTCTATGTATTCTTCACTAATAGGTGCAAAGTATATGATGCAAGAGCTTAAACATGAGCACAACAATTGCCAAGTATCACATTACCCAAGACATTATAGCAATTACTACATGTATCATTTTCCAATTCCAACCATATAACAATTTAACGAAGAGGAAACTTCGCCATGAATATTATGAGCTAAGAACACATGTGTTCATATGAACCAGCGGAGCGTGTCTCTCTCCCACACAAGCATGATGTAATCCAATTTATTCAAACAAAAACAAAAACAAAAGCAAACAAACAGACGCTCCAAGTAAAGTACATAAGATGTGACCGAATAAAAATATAGTTTCAAGAGAAGGAACCTGATAATTTATCGATGAAGAAGGGGATGCCTTGGGCATCCCCAAGCTTAGACGCTTGAGTCTTCTTGATATATGCAGGGATGAACCACCGGGGCATCCCCAAGCTTAGACTTTTCACTCTTCTTGATCGTAGTATATCATCCTCCTCTCTTGACCCTTGAAAACTTCCTCCACACCAAACTCGAAACAACTCATTAGAGGGTTAGTGGACAATAAAAATTAACATGTTCAGAGGTGACACAATCATTCTTAACACTTCTGGACATTGCATAAAGCTACTGGACATTAATGGATCAAAGAAATTCATCCAACATAGCAAAAGAGGCAATGCGAAATAAAAGGCAGAATCTGTCAAAACAGAACAGTCCGTAAAGATGGATTTTATTAGGCCACCAGACTTGCTCAAATGAAAATGCTCAAATTGAATGAAAGTTGCGTACATATCTGAGGATCACTCACGTAAATTGGCATAATTTTCTGAGTTACCTACAGAGAATTAGACCCAGATTCGTGACAGCAAAGAAATCTGTTTCTGCGCAGTAATCCAAATCTAGTACTTACTTTACTATCAAAGACTTTACTTGGCACAACAAAACACAAAACTAAGATAAGGAGAGGTTGCTACAGTAGTAAACAACTTCCAAGACACAAATATAAAACAAAGTACTGTAGCAAAATAACACATGGGTTATCTCCCAAGAAGTTCTTTCTTTTTAGCCATTAAGATGGGCTCAAGCAGTTTTAATGATGCACTCGCAAAAGATAGTATGTGAAGCAAAAGAGAGCATCAAGAGGCAAATTCAAAACACATTTAAGTCTAACATGCTTCCTATGCATAGGAATCTTGTAAATAAACAAGTTCATGAGGAGCAAAGTAACAAGCATAGGAAGATAAAACAAGTGTAGCTTCAAAAATTTCAGCACATAGAGAGGCATTTTAGTAACATGAAAATTTCTACAACCATATTTTCCTCTCTCATAATAACTTTCAGTAGCATCATGAGCAAACTCAACAATATAACTATCACATAAAGCATTCTTATCATGAGTCTCATGCATAAAATTATTACTCTCCACATAAGCATAATCAATTTTATTAGTTGTAGTGGGAGCAAATTCAACAAAGTAGCTATCATTATTATTCTCATCAAGTGTAGGAGGCATAGTATAATCACAACAAAATTTACTCTCCATAGTAGGTGGCACCAAAAGACCACTATCATTATCATCACAAATAGGAGGCAAAGTATCATCAAAGAAAATTTTCTCCTCAATGCTTGGGGGACTAAAAATATCATGAAAACCAGCTTCCCCAAGCTTAGAACTTTCTATATTATTATCAACAATGGTGTTCAAAGCGTTCATACTAATATTACTACCAGCATGCAAAGAAGATTTCATAGGTTTTTTAATTTTCGCATCAAACAATCCATGTTTTAAATCAGGAAATAGAATAAGAAGCTCACTCTTGTACATTATGCCAAACTAGTGTAAACAAGAAACAACAAGATGCAATTGCAGGATCTAAAGGAAATAGCTTTGAGCACACACACAACGGCGCCGGAAAAATACTTTACCCGAGACCGTAGTATGAGAGCCTTTTACCTTTCCTCCCCGGCAACGGCGCCGGAAAAGTGCTTGATGTCTACGGGAGCTTCTATTCTTGTAGACAGTGTTGGGCCTCCAAGAGCAGAGGTTTGTAGAACAGCAGCAAGTTTCCCTTAAGTGGATCACCCAAGGTTTATCGAACTCGGGGAGGAAGAGGTCAAAGATATCCCTCTCATGCAACCCCGCAACCACAAAGCAAGAAGTCTCTTGTGTCCCCAACACACCTAATAGGTGCACTAGTTCGGCGAAGAGATAGTGAAATACAGGTGGTATGAATAAGTAGTAGCAACGGCACGCACGAACAGTGCTTTGCCCGGGACGAGTAAACAAGCGAGTAGTAACGCAGCAGTAGTAACGCAGATAAAACAATAAACAAGCAGCGATAGCGATATTTAGGAACAAGGCCTAGGGATTACACTTTCACTAGTGGACACTCTCAACATTGATCACATAACGAGAATAGATAAATGCATACTCTACACTTTTGTTGGATGATGAACACATTGCGTAGGATTACACGAACCCTCAATGCCGGAGTTAACAAGCTCCACAATAATGCTCATATTTTAGTAACCTTTAGTGTAAGATAGATCAACAGACTAAACCAAGTACTAGCATAGCATGCACACTGTCACCTTCATGCATATGTAGGAGGAATAGATCACATCAATATTATCATAGCAATAGTTAACTTCGCAATCTACAAGAGATCATGATCATAGCATAAACCAAGTACTAACACGGTGCACACACTGTCACCTTTGCACACGTGCAGGAGGAATAAAACTACTTTAATAACAAATCACTAGAGTAGCACATAGATAAATTGTGATACAAACACATTGCAATCTTAAAGAGATATAAATAAGCACCTCACTATGCCATTCAACAGTGAGTAAGTATTCCGTGAAATATGGCCTAAGAGACCCACACGGTGCACACACTCGTCACCTTTACACACGTGGGACAAGGAGTCTCCGGAGATCACATAAGTAAAACTCACTTGACTAGCATAATGACATCTAGATTACAAGCATCATCATATGAATCTCAATCATGTAAGGCAGCTCATGAGATTATTGTATTGAAGCACATAGGAGAGAGATGAACCACATAGCTACCGGTACAGCCCCGAGCCTCGATGGAGAACTACTCCCTCCTCATGGGAGCAGCAGCGGTGATGAAGATGGCGGTGGAGATGGCAGCGGTGTCGATGGAGAAGCCTTCCGGGGGCACTTCCCCGCTCCGGCAGGGTGCCGGAACAGAGACTCTGTCCCCCGAATTGGAGTTTCGCGATGGCGGCGGCGCCCGGAGGTCTTCTGCGGGTTTCGTCGAACTGCGTATCGAGGTTTTAGGTCACGACGGCTTAAATAGGCGAAGAGGCGGCGCCGGAGGGTCTGCGGGGGGCCCACACCCTAGGGGGCGCGCCCCCCTTGGCCGCGCCGGGGTGTGGTGTGGGGCCCCCGTGGCTCCCCTCCGGTCCTTCCCGGGTGTTCCGGATGCTTCCGATGAAAATAGGAACTTGGGCGTTGATTTCGTCCGATTCCGAGAATATTTCGTTACTAGGATTTCTGAAACCAAAAACAGCAGAAAACGAGAACCGGCACTTCGGCATCTTGTTAATAGGTTAGTTCCAGAAAATGCACGAATATGACATAAAGTGTGCATAAAACATGTAGATAACATCAATAATGTGGCATGGAACACAAGAAATTATCGATACGTTGGAGACGTATCACACACTGTCACCTTTACACTATGAAGGGGGAATAGATCACATCAATACTATCATAGTAATAATTAACTCCATAACCTACAAGAGATTATGATCATAACCTACGCCAAGTACTTCATGATGCACACACTGTCACCATTACACCGTGAAGGAGGGATAGACTACTTTAATAACATCACAAGAGTAGCACATAGACTAAAAGTGATACAAAGCTCATCACATGGATCTCAATCATGCAAAGCAATTCATGAGATCATTGTATTGGGGTACATGAGAGAGAGATTAACCACATAGCTACCGGTAGAGCCCTCAGCCCCGGGGGAGAACTACTCCCTCCTCATCATAGGAGACAGCAGCGGCGATGAAGATGGCGGTGGTGTCGATGGAGATGCCTTCCGGGGGCACTTCCCCGTCCCGGCGGCATGCCGGAACAGAGACTCATGTCCCCCGAATCTTGGCTTCGCTATGGCGGCGGCTCTGGAACTTTTCTCGTATCGTGGCTTATTTGTATCGAAGATTTAGGTCAGGGACCTTTAAATAGGCGAAGAGGCGGAGTCGGAGGGGGTACGGAGCCGCCACACAATAGGGGGCGCCCCCCCCCCTTGGGCCGCGCCGGCCTGGCGTCTGGTGGCCCTGTGGCCCTCCTCTAGTCCCTCTCGGGTGTTCTGGAAGCTTCGTGGAATTATAAGATGCTGGACGTTGATTTCGTCCAATTCCGAGAATATTTCCTTACTAGGATTTCTGAAACCAAAAACAGCAGAAAACAGGAACTGGCACTTCGGCATCTTGTTAATAGGTTAGTTCCGGAAAATGCATCAAAACGATATAAAGTGTGAACAAAACATGTAGGTATTGTCATAAAACTAGCATGGAACATAAGAAATTATAGATACGTTTGAGACGTATCAAGC
>NC_061513.1:190905112-190980818 GCF_022539505.1 Lolium rigidum | reverse complement strand
AGAAGGTAAATTCGTTGAAGAAACCTCCTCCTTGAGTGATAAGATTGATGCTATTATGTCTATGCTTGTGAATGGTAGATCTAATGTTGATCCAAATAATGTCCCTTTAGCTTCATTGGTTGCTCAAGAAGAAAATGTTGATGTGAACTTCATTAAAAATAATAATTTCAACAACAATGCTTATAGGAATAATTCTGGTAACAACTATAGGCCATATCCTTCTGCTAATAGTAATGGTTATGGTAATTCTTATGGGAATTCTTACAACAATAATAGGAGTGTACCCCCTGGTCTTGAAGCCATGCTTAAAGAATTTATTAGTGCACAAACTACTTTTAACAAATCTGTTGAGGAAAAGCTTGATAAAATTGATATTCTTGCTTCTAAGGTTGATAGACTTGCCTCTGATGTTGATCTTTTAAAATTGAAAGTTATGCCTAATAAGGATAATGATAATAAAATTGTTACTACAGCAAACACCATCCAAGTTCGAACTAATGAGAATATTAGATTGATGGTTGAATTGCATGCTAGGTGGGAAAGAGAAGAAAACGAAAAACTTGCTAAAGAGAATAATGTAGCTAAAGTTTGGACTATTACCACCACTAGTAATGATAATGCTTCACATGTTGCTACATGATGTCTACGTTCCCCCTCCTTTCCTGTAGACAGTGTTGGGCCTCCAAGAGCAGAGGTTTGTAGAACGAAGCAAGCAAGTTTCCCTTAAGTGGATCACCCAAGGTTTATCGAACTCGGGGAGGAAGAGGTCAAAGATATCCCTCTCATGCAACCCCGCAACCACAAAGCAAGAAGTCTCTTGTGTCCCCAACACACCTAATAGGTGCACTAGTTCGGCGAAGAGATAGTGAAATACAGGTGGTATGAATATATATGAGCAGTAGCAACGGTGCCGTAAAAGTGCTTGTCAGCGTGCAGTTGATGGTAGCAATATTGTAGGAAGTAAACAAGCATAGTAACTCAGCAGTAGTAACGCAAGAAACAAGAACAAGCAATGATAGCAGTATTTAGGAACAAGGCCTAGGGATTACACTTTCACTAGTGGACACTCTCAACATTGATCACATAACAGTAATAGATAAATGCATACTCTACACTTTTGTTGGATGATGAACACATTGCGTAGGATTACACGAACCCTCAATGCCGGAGTTAACAAGCTCCACAATTCAATGCTCATATTTAAGTAACCTTTAGTGTAAGATAGATCAAAAGACTAAACCAAGTACTAGCATAGCATGCACACTCGTCACCTTCATGCATATGTAGGAGGAATAGATCACATCAATATTATCATAACAATAGTTAACTTCGCAATCTACAAGAGATCATGATCATAGCATAAACCAAGTACTAACACGGTGCACACACTGTCACCTTTACACACGTGCAGGAGGAATAGAACTACTTTAATAACATCACTAGAGTAGCACATAGATAAATTGTGATACGAAACACATTGCAATCATAAAGGGATATAAATAAGCACTTCACTACGCCATTCATAACAGTGAATAAGTATTCTGTGAAATATAGCCTAAGAGACCCACACGGTGCACACACTCGTCACCTTTACACACGTGGGACAAGGAGTCTCCTGAGATCACATAAGTAAAACCCACTTGACTAGCATAATGACATCTAGATTACAAGCATCATCATATGAATCTCAATCATGTAAGGCAGCTCATGAGACTATTGTATTGAAGCACATAGGAGAGAGATTAACCACATAGCTACCGAGTACGGCCCCGAGCCTCGATGGAGAACTACTCCCTCCTCATGGGAGCAGCAGCGGTGATGAAGATGGCGGTGGAGATGGCAGCGGTGTCGATGGAGAAGCCTTCCGGGGGCACTTCCCCGCTCCGGCAGGGTGCCGGAACAGAGACTCCTGTCCCCCAGATCTTGGCTTCGCGACGGCGGCGGCTCTGGAAGGTTTTGCATATCGTGGCTTTTTCCAAGGGTTTCCGATGCAGGGGCTTTATATAGGCGAAGAGGCGGCGCAGGAGGGTCAAAGGGGCGACGACACCATAGGGTGGCGCGGGCCCAGCCCTGGCCGCGCCACCATGTCATCTAGGGCCCACAGGGCCCCCTGCGCGGCTCTCGGGTGTTACCGGATGCTTCCGGGCAAAATAGGAACCCGGGCGTTGATTTCGTCCAATTCCGAGAATATTTCGTTACTAGGATTTCGAAACCAAAAACAGCAGAAACGAGAACTGGCACTTCGGCATCTTGTTAATAGGTTAGTTCCAGAAAATGCATAAATATGACATATAATGTGTATAAAACATGTAGGTATTGTCATAAAACAAGCATGGAACATAAGAAATTATAGATACGTTGGAGACGTATCAGCATCCCCAAGCTTAGTTCTGCTCGTCCCGAGCAGGTAAAACGATAACAATGATAATTTCTTAAGTGACATGCTACCAACATAATCTTGATCCAATAATAATGTAAAGCATGTGAACTGAGATCAAATCACTCGAAGCAAATATCTATATTGATATAAGAGATGATAATGCAAGAGTTAAACAAGCTAGAAGTTTTCATGAACTATTGCTTCAAAGACATGAAACCGTACAAAGTTCATTAAAGATGTGTTAAGTATTCAGCGTAGAAGTTCTATCCTTCATTCCAAGCATCAAGTAAATTTTCACAACATAAGAAGGATTCAGATCAAGTAAACATAAACATGAACGTCATGAATCAACTCGTTTCGAAGTCTACTCAACCGGTGAGCGCAAGCATTTGGTATTAGCACCAGGATGTTATGGCATAAAGAACGTTAATGGGGGTTTGGAAGGCCAAATGAGAAGAAAGTCTTACAAAGCTATAAGTGATTATTAGACAAGAGGAAGTCTTATAATCGAAGCTATGCAAGGAGTAGTGATTGCCATGCAACGGATGCACATAGAGCTATATGTGTATGAAAGCTCTCCAATGGAACTAGTGGGGGTGCATCCAACTTGGTTGCTCACGAAGACCTAGAGCACTTTTGAGGAGGCTCATCATTGGAATATACAACCCAAGTTCTATAGTGTAAATTCCCCACATAGTTATACTAGTAAAACATGAAAACTCTCTCATATGGAGTGTAGGTGCTAAACATGAGCACAAATGATGACTATGAATATGCAGGTGCTAAAACATGAGCACAAGTGTGGATAAAAGATAGTAATGCTGCCCCCTTTTTCTTTATTCTCTTTTTTTTTCTTTTTCTTTTTCTTTTCTATTTTTTTTTCTTTCTTTTCTTTTTCTCTTTTTGATGGCCTCCATGGCTCTTTTCACTTTTAGGGGCAACATCCTAATATGACAACACACTTTTTGGTACAAATAACTCATAATGAATAAAACATGATGTATAAAACTGTATGCCTCTGCCAGTGTAGCAGGATGTGCAATGATCTAGCGTAACATGGGTAAACCACACATCAGCTGCATAGAATCATGCAAAGCAATATGTAAATGATAAATGACAACATGGCATGTAATGTAAAATGGAAGTTGCATGGCAATATATCTCGGAACAGCTATGGAAATGTTGTGGTAGGTAGGTATGGTGGCTGTTTTGAGGAGATGTATGGGCTTATGTGTAGGAGAACAAGAGAAAGTCCTCCCACGGGTTTGGATGTACCGGCGAAGTATGCACAATTCTCAATGTGAGCAAAAGGCAATGCACAGTACTGAAGAGGCTAGCAAATATGGATGGTGGAAGTGCCAAAAACCGTAGCTTAACATTAGTCAAAAACAACTCACAAGCTTATTGCAAACGACTAGCAGGTTCAACATTAAGAGCATGATTAAAATTTCACTGACCTTCAACACAACTTAGTTATTACGATGAACTCTTAGACATGGAAAGCTATCAAGTCCAACTACACCTTCAACTATTTAAATAGAGTTTGTAGTACGACACAAGCTTAAAGACAACAATCCACTACTAATTTTAACTTATTCAAACAACAAGCTTTACCATCTAAATATCTCAAAACGTTTGCAAAGAATCAAGTTATCAAAGCTCAATGATCTACAAGATTATGCAAGTGTTTCATTATACCACTACCACATGCAACATTTCCTTTAACCAACCGAATAACAATGAACGAAGCAGTTTTCAACCTTCGCCATGAACATTAAAAGCTAAGAACACATGTGTTCATACGAACCAGCGGAGGGTGTCTCTCTCCCACACAAGGATGAACTTATTCAAACATAATCAAAAACAAAAGCAAACAGACGCTCCAAGTCAAGTACATAAGATGTGACCGAATAAAAATATAGTTTCAAGAGAAGAAACCTGATAAGTTGTCGATGAAGAAGGGGATGCCTTGGGCATCCCCAAGCTTAGATGCTTGAGTCTTCTTGAAATATGCAGGGATGAACCACGGGGGCATCCCCAAGCTTAGACTCTTCACTCTTCTTGATCATAATATATCATCCTCCTCTCTTGACCCTTGAAAACTTCCTCCACACCAAACTCGAAACAAACTCATTAGAGGGTTAGTGCATAATCAAAAATTCACATGTTCAGAGGTGACACAATCATTCTTAACACTTCTATACATTGCCCAAAGCTTCTGAAAGTTAATGGAACAAAGAAATCCATTCAACATAGCAAAAGAGGCAATGCGAAATAAAAGGCAGAATCTGTCAAAACAGAACAGTCCGCAAAGACGAATTTTCCAGAGGCACTTAACTTGCTCAGATGAAAAAGCTCAAATTGAATGAAAGTTGCGTACATATCTGAGGATCACGCACGTAAATTTGCAGATTTTTCTGAGTTACCTACAGAGAACCCTGCCCAAATTCGTGACAGACAGAAATCTGTTTCTGCGCAGTAATCCAAATCTAGTATCAACCTTGCTATCAAAGACTTTACTTGGCACAACAATGCAATAAAATAAAGATAAGGAGAGGTTGCTACAGTAATAACAACTTCCAAGACTCAAATATAAAACAAAAGTGCTGTAGTAAAATAAACACATGGGTTATCTCCCAAGAAGTGCTTTCTTTATAGCCATTAAGATGGGCTCAGTAATTTTAATGATGCACTCGCAAGAAATAAGAGTTGAAGAAAAAGAGAGCATCAAGAAGCAAATTCAAAACACATTTAAGTCTAACCCACTTCCTATGAAAAGGAATCTTGTACACAAATAAATTCATGAAGAACAAAGTGACAAGCGTAAGAAGATAAAACACGAGTAACTTCAAGATTCTCAACACAAAGAGGGGAAACTTAATATTATTAAGATGCATATAACCATGTTTCCCTCTCTCATAATAACTTTCAGTAGCATCATGAACAAACTCAACAATATAACTATCACATACAACATTCTTGTCATGAGCCACACACATAAAATTATTACTCTCCACATAAGCATAATCAATTTTATTAGTTGTAGTGGGAGCAAATTCAACAAAGTAGCTATCATTATTATTCTCATCAAGTGTAGGAGGCATATTATAATCATAATAAAATTTACTCTCCATAGTAGGCGGCACCAAAAGACCACTATCATTATAATCATCATAAATAGGAGGCATATCATAATCAACATAAACTTTCTCCTCAATACCCGGAGGACTAAAGAGATCATTTTCATCAAAACCGACCTCCCCAAGTTTAAATTCTTCCATAGCATTAGCAACAATGGTGTTCAAAGCATTCATACTAATAACATTCCCATTAGCATGCATAAGTTCCATGGGTTTTTTAATTTTCTCTTCAAACACATCATGTCCTAATTCAAGATAAAGTTCATAAAGATCTCTCATTTTGTTGTTGTCTTCCATTAAGCCTTACTAGTGTAAAACAAGAGACAAAAAGATGCAATTGCAGGATCTAAAGGAAATAGCTTCGAGCACTTACAACGGCAACATAAAATAACTTAGTTACCTGGGACCGGAGTGTGCGTGCCTTTTACCTTTCCTCCCCGGCAACGGCGCCAGAAAAGTGCTTGATGTCTACGGGTGCTTCTATTCTTGTAGACAGTGTTGGGCCTCCAAGAGCAGAGGTTTGTAGAACAGCAGCAAGTTTCCCTTAAGTGGATCACCCAAGGTTTATCGAACTCCGGGAGGAAGAGGTCAAAGATATCCCTCTCAAGCAACCCTGCAATCACGATACAAGAAGTCTCTTGTGTCCCCAACACACCTAATACACTTGTCAGATGTATAGGTGCACTAGTTCGGCGAAGAGATAGTGAAATACAAGTAGTATCGATGTATATGAGTGGTAATAGCAATCTGAATAAAATATGGCAGCGAGTAAACATGCAACAGTAACGAAGTAAATAAGCGGTGTTTGCAGTATTGGAAACAAGGCCTAGGGATCATACTTTCACTAGTGGACACTCTCAACATTGATCACATAATAAATAAGTTTTCTTCCTTTGTGCTACATATACTCTTGTTTGATAATGAACACCATTCGTTGCGTAGGGCTACAAGAGCACCTCAATGCCGGAGTTAACAAGCTCCACAACATTCGATATTCATGTTTAAGTAACCTTAGAGCATAATAGATCTTTGCAATTTAAACCGAGTACTAACATAGCATACACACTGTCACCTTTACACTATGAAGGGGGAATAGATCACATCAATACTATCATAGTAATAATTAACTCCATAACCTACAAGAGATTATGATCATAACCTACGCCAAGTACTTCATGATGCACACACTGTCACCATTACACCGTGAAGGAGGAATAGACTACTTTAATAACATCACAAGAGTAGCACATAGACTAATAGTGATACAAAGCTCATCATATGGATCTCAATCATGCAAAGCAATTCATGAGATCATTGTATTGAGGAGTACAGAGAGAGAGATTAACCACATAGCTACCGGTAGAGCCCTCAGCCTCGAGGGAGAACTACTCCCTCCTCATCATAGGAGACAGCAGCGGCGATGAAGATGGCGGTGGTGTCGATGGAGATGCCTTCCGGGGGCACTTCCCCGTCCCGGCGGCGTGCCGGAACAGAGACTCCTGTCCCCCAAATCTTGGCTTCGCGATGGCGGCGGCTCTGGAACTTTTCTCGTATCGTGGCTTATTCTTATCGAAGATTTAGGTCAGGGACCTTTAAATAGGCGAAGAGGTGGAGTCGGAGGGGGTACGGAGCCGCCACACAATAGGGGGGCGCGCCCCCCCTTGGGCCGCGCCGGCCTGGCGTCTGGTGGCCCTGTGGCCCTCCTCTGGTCCCTCTCGGGTGTTCTGGAAGCTTCGTGGAATTATAAGATGCTGGGCGTTGATTTCGTCCAATTTCGAGAATATTTCCGTACTAGGATTTCTGAAACCAAAAACAGCAGAAAACAGGAACTGGCACTTCGGCATCTTGTTAATAGGTTAGTTCCGGAAAATGCATCAAAACGATATAAAGTGTGAACAAAACATGTAGGTATTGTCATAAAACTAGCATGGAACATAAGAAATTATAGATACGTTTGAGACGTATCAGCCCCACGGTGGGCGCCAAATGTCGTGGTATCGTCACGGCATATGCCATAGGATGGCTAAAGAAGGTGGTTCCTGCCGGGTCTACGGTGGTATCCGGATGCGGGTATGGGCACGAGCGACACGGCGACGTACCCAAGTTCGAGGCCCTCCGATGGAGGTAACACCTCTACTCCTGCTATGAGTGTATATGATGATATCACAGTACAATGATGCTCCTAGAGCTGTATCCGGCTGCTCCTGGGAGGCTAAGGAAGACGATGGTCTCTCTCACAGGGCAGCGCTAAGTCTAGAATGAGTAAGAAGTGATCGATCGTCCCCCGCACGATGTTGGAACAAATCTTGTTATTAGTACTAAGTTTAGAGTTTGATCATGTTTAGTAAGATGTTTAGTTAGTGCATGCGTTACAGGTTACTGGCCTAGAGTTTGGCCGGGTCCGTTGTGCCGTAGCATTAGCACATGCATGCATTCAGTTAGTTAGCTGGCTACACACGCTGGTTCAGTTGTGTGTGAGCCGAGTCGTGTGCGTGGTGGCGTCAGTTTAGGATCAGCTGTTAGTGGGCAGTTTCGTGTACTGGTTATTTAAGCCGAGCAAGTCAATGAGAATAGGGGAGCCTGCGGGCAGAAAAGAAACAATGTAGTTTTTGTGAGCGCCAAGGATGAGAGCCTAGGCAAAGCCATCGTGTTCTTCCTTGGTACCTGCATGCGTGTGTTGGGTTTGTGTGAGAGAGAGATACAAGAGAGATCAGAGAGATGAGATGGAGCTGCAAGCACCAGCTCCTACACACGAGGGGGGTAGTGCAGCTTATATAGGCGTTGGCACTTTACATTGAAGTCCCTAAGACCTAGTGGCCGGCTGGCCGACTTCGGCTTCTGCTCCTTCCCGAGGCGTTGACGTCAGGAGCCGTTGAGGCCTCATGGCCTGTCCCATCCGCCTGTCGGAGTCAGCGGTATGGAGAGGAGGTGTCCCTGTCACCATCATGACCTGTAGCCGTACGGCGCCATGATGCCCTGTCCGGTGTGGCACTGTTGCTCTACAGTGCCCCGCCCTTTACGAAAAGTGAGATCATCGTGGACTTTAGGAGCCGGACTACCTTTCCAGTTCCTTCTCCTGCAAGCCTCACCAACCCGGACCATGTCAGGGAGAAACAAACCAAGCCGGATATGGCAAGTGGAAGCCGGCCCAGCCACAGCGCAGTCGGCTGCGGTGGGGCCAGCGTGGACTTTGAACCAGCCGGCTCCCAAGGTAGTCGGCCACGGCTCCAGCCGGCTGCTCCTCAGCCGGCCTTTGCCGCGGGCCGACAGGCCTTGAGCCGGTTGTTCTTAGTCCTTTGCCCTACCCGGGGTCTTTCCCCCGACACAGACCTGGGATTTGGTAGGCTAGGGTTCCACAGTTTTCCACCAACTAGTAATAATTTCAACTCTGCCCCCAAACTCCTGCCAAAATTCCTCCCGCGTCCAATATTCAAAGCGATGTGAAATAATTACAGTGCCGATCGTATCCCCCCGGACCGCTCAATTTAAACCTATCACCGGCGGCGCCGAACCCCACATCTCTCTCTCACGCTTCCACCTCGCATGACCCACCGGATCATCTCACACGCCGGCGGCGGCGGCCCACTGTCCCACCCCAACACTACTGCCTTCTCATTGGCCACCGTAGTGACCGACGATGTTCCACCGTCTCCCTTGCTTTTTAGCAAGCCGGAGTAGCTTCCCCCATCCCCCCACACCGACGACCACTGTACCATACGAGCTCCTCCGTAGCTGACTTCCACCGCCAGGGAGCCTTGTCAGCGCCAGTCACCATCGCCGGGTTCTCGTATCTTAATCCCCGACTCCCTCTGTCCACCGGACTGGAGAGATGGGTACACAAAGCGCCTCCATGGTCCATGGCAGGAAACCAAAGCGTACATGCGCCCACTCCCAAGAAGGTTGATAAACACTTTTATATGGCGTCTTTCATTATGCATGTGATTTTGAAAAGTATTATTTTTCTTACTTGCACTGCCATCTCATTAATAATTTTTTTGTAATGCATGCTAGATATTATTGCACTACAGAATGAATTAAACGAGGGACAAGAATGGGTGATATGTAGCAGATTTGCAAGCCGTATGGGCACAAACATGTGTAATGCTATTGCCTCTAGTTCAAACCCGAACAAAATAGGAGAAGAACCTTTTCCCCTCCCCAAAGATAAAGAAGAATGTTATGATTCACAATTTGATCCCGCTGAGCCTCTTGGAGAGTTGACTAAGGAAGATGCCTTGCCTGACCATTCTCCTCAACCCCACTAGCTGATTTCTATGTTTTTACTTTGAGATATCTGTTGCAACTTCCATGTGTTGTATACTTGTATCCTGAATCCCACCAAACATGTTCACATGCCACCTGCAGGTCTCCTTAATGCATCATATATATGTTTCAGCATGCACATCATCCTTGTCAACACCCAGATTTTTACGTCCAGATGCCTATTATGCCATACATCGCAATCCCAGGAAGAGTGTTGTTGCGAGACATAACAGTTGATATCATAAGTCATCATTCATGACAAACCATAGTCGTCTTACAAAAGTAGATCACATGATCCAATATTACACAAATAGTTGATCTAATGATCAACAAACATTACAAGTAGCGGAAGCGAAGTAGTAGTGGACTATCTAATCCACAGGCCAACACTTCACGTTAGAGAGGTTCCTAGTTGTTGTAGACGTCCTGCTGGCCGTCATCTTTATACTGCTGCTCCTATTCATAGTCTGGCCATTTGAATAGCCAGGGACAAAGCCATGAGTACTTTAAAGTACTCGCAAACTAATACTAGTGTAAGCACTATCAAGTTTAGTAATGGGGTGCTAAGCTCTAGGTTTATTGGCATAAAACCAATTTTAGTTCATAAGCATTTAGTAAAAGACTCTTCAATTGCTAACTAACTCAAGTGGGAACATTAGTGTCATTCCCACAACTCAGTTGTGATTCAAGTCAAAGTCACCATTCACCTTTAGAACCTTTCAAAGTCATTTCATTTCACATGTTCCCATCTAGAGTAGTCAATTTTATTTGTTAGCACTAGCAACTAGCCATGAGGGGTGCTAACTAGCTTGTGTTGCCTTAGGCTAAGTTTGATACTCTTGTAGTACTCTATACTTAGACCAAAGTTAACTATAAAAGTAAGCTTTAATAATCAAAGTAAAAGCTTGTAAGAATAAAACTTGGGATTGGGTCATGAACCATAAAGTAATAGTTGAGTGTGCCTTGCTCTAGTAGAGCTTTGCACTTTTCAAGAATATTAGCTTGCCTTGGTTGGTGTACTGATCAAAGTGGTCTTCTTCTTCCTGGAAGTAGACCTCCTCCTCCTGGTACTCCTCCGAACTAGCGTCTAAAAACGGATATGAGGTAACAATCACCAATCAAAGCTTAAGAGCTAGACTAAGCACACACAAGGTTCACACAAGCTAATCTATCATCACCACATTGCTATCATGTTGGTTGACTTTGTTTTCTTCTTAAGAAAAATAATCTCCTCTCATTATAAATATTGATTAGGGCTTCTCTTTAGTTCTTGGAGGAATAATTTCCTCTCATTGAATCTTGTTTAAGATTTAAGTTCCTCAAATAAATAATACATGAACCCAAGTTGACCCATGTCAACAATTCATAATTATCCTTTGGGAAAATGATTTAAATGAGGTAGAGTACCTCATGCAATTTAACACTACCCTAATCATAATTTAATATCACCAAATAAGTCAATATGAGATTATGTAGACTATGGTTACTACCTCATATTGAGTTACTTGAGACAATATATAATGAGACAACCTCTCATAAGATTTAATAATTAGTTTTGGAAAATTTAAATGGACTAGAAATAGCCATAAAGCCATTACTTATTCTAGCCCATGATCATATGAAGTAACTATGTGATATTTTTACATATTCAGATAGAAAATAAGAATTGTGATTTTTGAGAGTTGGAATCAACTCAGAAGCATTTTTGGTTGATTTTTAATAATTGTTTGAAGTTGCAAAAGTCCCTGCCTTGTTATTTTTGTCACATTAATTATACAACGAATCTAGTACTGAGGCCAGTGAATTTAGTTGGGGAATTTCATAAGATTTCCAACGATATGAAATTCATCAAATTTGGTTGAGCCGATTTGATTCTATTCAAATTTGAACAAAGCACCTGCAAGCAATTTGGATTTAAATCAAATTAACGAATTTGAATTTCTGGGCCGCGCGGGAAACGTTACTGCACGAATTGATTTAAATGGGAGGAAGCCAGCCCACCACGCGTCTCGCACGCGTGGGCTGCCTGACGAGGTGGGCTCCACCTGTCATCCTCTGTTTAAAACGCGAAGCGGTGCGGTGAATGTGGGACGCACGATTAGAACGAGATCCAACGGATCACGATCGTCGTCGTCAACGGCGAGAGGGGTTCACTGGCGCGGCGAGGGTAGGGGTCCGGCGAGCTCAACGGTGCTCCGGCGAGGGTCGACGGTGTGCGCAGGGTCGTTGTCGATGACGGCGAAGCTCCTGGCACCGGCGGCGTCTCCTGGGGCGGCTCCAATCAACGGCGACCTTCTCAGCACCGCCGCGGACTCCGGCGATCAATTGGCTAACTCCGGTGGAAATTGGAGAGGGGGAGGTGGTCGAGGAGGTTGAGGGATGAGAGGGAAGCACGGTGGTGTGAAGAAATTGAGCGGGGGAGCTCTCTATTTATAGCGGCGGAGGGAGACCGTGTGTTGCGGCGAGGTCGATCACGACGACATGGCTACAGTGGCGTAGAGGGGTAGGCGAAGGCGTGGCGCTGTTCTAGGGTTCCTGGCGGTTCTCCTGGCGGCAACGGCGCGGCTGGGCGGTGCCTAACTTGGTCGAGGGCTTGCGGTGTGCTGCGCGTCCGTGGTGGAAGGGTTTCTCTTCTCCGGCGACGGCGATCGCTGGTCGGGGAAACGAGGGTGTCCGCGATGTTCCTGGTGCAGTGGGAAGCTCAAGGCGAAAGAGGGGGTCCAGGGGAGTTCTGCAGTGTCGAGGCGACACGTGCCCTTGGCGTGCCCGTGGGCGGCGCCCATGCCAGCATCGGCATGTCCTGGACGTCTTGGGCGCGACGTGTTCCGGAGGCTGTGGCGTTTTTCTCCAACAAGGGCTAGCCCAGGATGGTCTAATAGAGCAAGGAGGAGCAGGATGGCATGGTGTGCAGGGCTGGAGAGGAAAGGAGTGGGAGGGGCAAGTGACATGTGTGACATGACCGGCATGGCCATGGCATTGCCATGTCTGCCTAGTTCTAGGGTTTCTATGCAGGGGCTTGGTGTTGAAGGGGACCAGGGGACAAGTGTGAAGCAAGTGGAAACCAAATTTGGGCCAAACACTATTTGAAATAGTGAAGTTTGATTTCATTTGATTCTTGCTCACAAGGTGTTTGACAAAATGGCCGCATGAAAGTTATTTTAAAATTTTTGAAAGAAATTTGGTGGAGTTGATTCATATAATCAAAGGCACACAATGGTGGTGGTGGGGTGCAAAATGGAATTTGTTTGTGGAATTTCAAATTTGGCACCATCTTGAATCTGCTTCAAAGTCCCAACTTTGCTTGAGCATAACTTTGAATCTAGCAAGAATTTGCAGGGGTGTGCTTTACCAAAGTTGTTCACCTTGATGTGCTCTTGGATGAGGTGCAAAGAGTTGGAAATGTTTGGTTTGAAAAACTCTTAATACTGAGGCTCAAAGTAGGCATCAGGTTAAAAAGTTCAGCTTTGACCATTAGTGCATGTGAGCACAATTTGATTTCAAAATTTATTTGATTTGAGTTTCTTTGATTCCAAAAGTGTTTATAAGTGTTTAGTAACATT
Source organism: Lolium rigidum (assembly GCF_022539505.1). Taxonomy (NCBI): domain Eukaryota; kingdom Viridiplantae; phylum Streptophyta; class Magnoliopsida; order Poales; family Poaceae; genus Lolium; species Lolium rigidum. Next base: position 190,967,475 of record NC_061513.1, on the reverse strand, counting down.
TTCCAACTAATGGCACAAGCCAAATTGGCCTAGTTTAAAGATTTGCAAAAACGGACATAAGCACATATGTGGATTTCCTATTTTTATTCTCTTTTCTTTTTCTTTGACCCAAGGTCATGGTTTTGAGTTCAGGGAGTGTTAGATTAAATTTAGTAAGGGTTTCAAACCATTTCGGCCAAGTATAATGGCATAGGTCAAGATTTGGTATTATGGCTATGTGCCACATATGCCTCTATGCATATTTTTATTTTCTTTTATTTTACGTTAGATCTAGTTGGTAAATGATAGGTTGGGTTTGTTGAGGTGTTTCAAACCATCTAATAAGGTAGAACATGGCATAGTTGATTATTTGCAAAAATAGCCATAGGCTTACATAGGCCTTTTCTTTTTTACTTTAATTTCTTTTTATTTTGTTTTATCTTGGATGGTGGAAAGAAAAGTAAGATTTAGGGTTTTAGGAACATTTGATAACCATACCAACCATCTTCATGGCAATAACACAAGGAGTAAGTATGAGAACTATGCATAGTCATTGATTTAATAAAAGTTTTTTGTTGGTTCTCATTTTTGGAAAAAGGAAATTCATTTTCTTCTTTGTTTGAAAATTTGGGATGTTACAATCCTTTACTTTCTTCGTTCTATTCCATTTGCATATTATCATATATGGGACTTCTGTAGACTGAAATATCGTTTATGTGTTCTAGGAGTCTGCAGCTTCAAGTAAGAATTTCGCAGGAACCACCAATGAGAGGAAGACCATTCAACAGGCACCGGTGATAGAACAGCAACTTCTCAGCCACAATTGGTAGCAAAACCAGTTTCCACGCATAGACTTCACAACCACAATGGGTAGCAGAACTAGTTTCCACAACAACTTCTCAGCCACAATTGGGACCAGCAGTAGCTGTGGTAGGAAATACTGCCCAAGGACACACTATACCAGTCCCAGCTGACACAACCACAACTGGCCAAACACTGCTAGCACAACATCAACAAATTGTTGATGATCTCCCACTGACCCTTATTAGTCCTGCCAGAGACAACTCCCGTGAGGATAAGCCCCACACCGAAGAAGGTACATTTTTCAATGCTTATAGTTTCATTCTCCGTTATAAAGTTATATAATTTATAGATATATACATATATCTACCTTGATAGCTTGATGTAATGCTTAACTTTGTAGTTGCACTACGATCAAGAAAAACGAGGGGCCCAACAGTAGGGAAAATGCTCGTAGCTAAGCTTGCTGGAATGGAATCAAGATTTCGCCTTTCATCTATCGTAGGTGGTAGAAGGCCACTGGACCCAGAAGAATCTTGTAAATTAGATGCGGATGTAGGAATTTTCGTCAGGAATGAAATTCCTACCTTCGCAACATGGAAAGAGCACGTAGACACCTCTGTGCATTTTGAAAAATTAGTACACATGTCACACGTAAGTCATCTTTCTCCTGGTAATGTTCACTAGTAACACATGGTTCTTATATAACGACTTTAGTTCGTCAGCGAATGTGCAAAATCCGTCACGGAGGCCTCATACTGACGGTTTGCAGGACCGTGGCGGACCTCGCGTCACAGATGGCCAAACTGACGGTTAGATCGTCCCGTCATGGACCCGTGATGACCAAGCCCACACACAAAGCCCACCCGGCCCGGTACATCGTGACGGGCATAACTGTCATGAGGTTGCCTCCCCGACCGAGACCGTCGTGTCAGACCAATCATTGTGTTGTCTGTCCAATGATTGGTCTAGCAGGACAATGATTAAGCTGTCAGTCCGGTCGGGTGACATCATCGTCCACGTGGATCGCCACGAGGCCCATTCTGGTGCTAAGATCTGGCACACATTTTTCAAAATATTTATCCGTAAATCGCGGACACTTGGTCCAATCATACAAGGACGTGTGTCCACACAGAATGTGTTAGCCAGGGGCACGTGTTGGCTTTGCGAGCACCCCGCGTGGACCAGTAGAAGTTGGACACGTCGCCTGTTCATTCCCGACACTGCGGCGAATAAAGGCTGGACACGTTGACAAATAAAAGCTGGCCGCGTGGACGAGTAGACGTCCGCCAAGTCGATAAATAAAAGCTGGTCGCGTGGACGAATAGACATCTGCCACGTGGTTTAGGTTTAGGGTTAGGGTTTAGTGTTAGGGTTAGGATTAGGATTTATCGTGGGCTCACATAAATGGGGCATGCATACCAATTGGGCTGGACGGCCCGATTTGCCGTCGACAGAGCGCTAGTACGATAAACGGCCCAATAAAAGCCCTTTTCTGTTTTGGCCCAACCCAAATGATATGACCCATAAGAGCTATGAAACAACTGAAAGGGATATATAATTAATTACAGGCATACTTACTGGATTACAGGCATCGTTACTGGGTTACAGGCACTAGTTGAATGTCCGTGCGCTGCTACGGACCCATAAGTTTATTTCCCTATCACCCATGTAAACATTCAATGATGACATCATCTAGATTAAGAAAGAACATGTTGTTTAGGTTAATCAAATAATCATATGTTGGCTTTATTTCCTTTCTAATATCACCCTCTCCCTCTGCACTATCACAATATGGTACTTCCATGTCTAAAATAGCATTTTAAACAACTACTTGATTCTACCAAATACCAATGCCATATAATTATCTATGTGACATTTACATCCAAGGTTCTAACCGTGCATTAAAAATCCAAATATAGCACAATTTCTCTTATTTTTTTCATCAGTGACCATCAATATGTAATTTATTGATACATGTAATAACAAACCATTTAGAATTGGAAGTTCTATTAACCCAAAAAATAGTCAGCCGTGGTTTACCAAACATGCTATAGAGACACGTCAGAGACATCTCTAGCGGCAATCCAGTAAAACCATTCTTTTACAAACTAATTTAATTAACTATTTCTTGGCTACATCTCATTGTTCCTTCACTCGCCAGTGCTCTCTCACACACATTCTTCGTACCATTTTGGATTTTTGGCTCTCCAAGTGCGGCTCTTCTTCCTTGGACTGTTGGCATTAGCTCAAACCGATACAACATAAACAATAAATAAAATTAGTATTCCTTATGTGTCCCCGCCTTCAAGTAAGTCAGATATGTAGTATTTTTTAAAAAAATAACTATATAGTTCAATTTTTAAAAGTCAGTTGCATCTCTTATGATAAAATTACTCAAAGGCCTAGTGTACTATTGAGAAATCTGTTACAATTTCTAAAATTGCATGAAAAAAGCAGATATGCAACATAAAAAATTGCAATAGGTTATATTAATCTGGATAGTTAAGGTCAAGATCTCATGGAAGTATTTTTACAGAAAGGATAGGGGTACAATAACAATAAGAATTAAAAATAGGTTGCAGATTGTTCTTAAACCTAAAAAGGTGAGAACTGGTGTTCAAGGCATAAGAGATAGGAGAAAGATGACGACTTATTGCATGATCCAGCTGTAATAGTTCATTTGTCACTAATATAAGGCGTATTTAGCTTTACAAAACATCTTATATTCGTGAACGGAGAGGGTACTATATTTCTAGATTTTATCTTGGTTAGGAAGAGCTCAAATAGTATATATGTATGCTAAAATAGAATATCCATGTATCTCTAACCTTTTGCGGCAACTCGCAACGTTTCGCAAACAAATTTTGGGTAAACCTTTTGGGAGGATGATGTCTTGTAGGAAAAATGATTTAACTTTCTTGCATACCGCAGAAAAATTCAAATATAAATGAAATTAAATATACAATAGGCAACATAGCTTCAACAAGAACCGAGTACACCTATTGAGGCTAATCAGTGTGCCTTAATTATCTATCTTAGTATAAATTTTCAATTCAAAAGGGATTCATATGTTTGTCACTCGTCTCATCAAACGAGCCAGGATCAACATGATAATATCATTTAAGACAAGGTTAATCAAGAGGAGTAAATCACTGTCATGTCAATAACTATTGTTAACCTAGTGATTGTACTATTAACAGTCTTCATTAGCCATACATTTATAGTAGATTTCTCTTGCTTCCAATAACATGCATAAGTTATAAGCTGCAAGTAGAAAAATGGAAATAAAGCAGATAGAAGATGTCAAGATAAGCTTACTCAAATGGAAAAAACAGAAACAAAAAAAACATATGTATTTCTAGATATAAACACATGTGCCTCGAGTAGTTATGTGGCTTTGCCTCATTGGTCCAACATTATTGATGAATTTATGCTGGCAAACGAATTCATTTTCTTGGTCTACCACCAGCCATATAAGTAATCCAAATTGACTCTTTGCTGGAGTGGAAACAATTGTACAAGGTTATCCTTTAACCATACAAAGTTGTTAAAAAGTGTGATATGTTGAACCTGCAATGATTCGCGGCCCTATTTTCATTACAAATGCTCTACATGATATGCATTTGAACCTTACATGCAGATATTGCATCTTCGTCAAGACAAAGAAAAAAACAGGTAAACTGACTTATGGAGATATTCTGCTTATACGCTTTAATTAAGTGATGTAACCAATTTACAAGCCCATGGATCATGTATTTTCAGTTTGATCCACCAAGCCTTGTCTGCACCAACATGAGCACATGAAGCTCCCTCTTTATCTGTTGGTGCTAAACATAGCATACTTACAGTAAATGCACCATAAAAATTAAATGAACATGAAAGTAAACAAGAGTCGTTTATACTTCTTTGAAAGGTGTAGGTTGCCCCAGTTTGTCTCATGCCGGCACTATGCTACCGCCCTACATGCCAACGTTGATGCAGCACCAGAGCCCGCATCGCCGGCCACCGCCACTGCTCTCATCAGAGGTCATGCCCCTGTGTAGGCCTCTCATCTGCCTCGTCTTTCCCATCTTCATGTCGCAGTCAAGACCACAACTTACATGCCGAGGAGGGGATAGAGGGGCAGCGGCTGAACAGAGGGTTGCTGGCACGGTGGGTGTGGATGAGGCCTGAGTGGAAGTGGTGGGTAGCAATGGTAGCCCCAACAATCAACAAAGAAAGTAAAATTTGAATTTGAATTTAGCTATAGTCATGTTAACTTGCGGATATATGTAGATCATCTAAGCCATGAGACGCATTCGAAGTCCGAAACTTCCATCCGTAAACAGGTGAAAATAAGTGAGATGATCAACAAGTAAGAACCATTTTATGTGTTACTTGAGTAATAACACAAGTGGATTGAGATTACTACTCTGTATCAAATAATGAAATTATTCACAAAAATAATAACAATGAAATATTCAGGAAATTAACACTTTTGACCCTTCAGCAATCAGCATCCTGCGCAGTTGAACAAACACCATTAGTCTTAGATACTAATTTTTCAGGTATACCTGTAGCAATTAGTATACAACTTCCATTGCATCGACTGCAATTTTGTTTTCGACAGTCAACATCACAAGATATAGTAGCAAGGGTATCCCATAACTACAGGGGCCATGACTGACATGTAATCAGAGGGTGGTTACCTGGACGTTTATGCCGATCTCATTGTTCATCAATTCGTAGGCGAGGGTGTAGATCTCTTTTCACGCCTCCTTCAGCAGCATGAACCGGTGGCTCGGCACCAGCACCATCCGGATTTGGAGCCTCCCGCTGCACATCTCGCTCGAAATCAATAGCTCTAACCGCGGCCGCTCGACAACGCCCTACACGTGCATTCGCACCGCGCCGTCAGCGGCATGAAGCTGATGCAGCGGTGTTGAGGGCAGAAGGAGTTGAGAAGGGAGATGTATATTTTTTGAGGGGGCGAAGGGGGAGGTATTTGTTTTGGAAGCTGCCATGGCACACGACGATGGCATGGGCGATAAAATTGGATCCGGCTGAAAAATAGAGGGAAGGAAATTAAGTGATGATCAGACCCACGAGCTAAGGCATACACCGTGATTTTTTTAGAGAGAATTAATTACACGAACCGGCCAAGGTTTGGCAGGGAAGAAATTAAGATCCGATTATCATAGCATGATTGATGATACTGTACATGGTGAGATTCTTTCCGGGAGTGCCATATGCGGCAGGGAATTAATTTGTATTAATTACGATTAGATGGCAAACAAGGAAATGTGGATGGACGAATTACCTTGGAATCAATAAAACGTTGGTTGTGATAGCGGAGACAGTTAGATTACATTGAACGGTGTGGATGTTCCCAATCTCCTCCACCAAACGCGTTGTATGACGTACGACCAACTGGAATATAATAGTAAAGATCAACTATCAACAACTAGTTGAATGTCCGTGCGCTGCTACGGACCCATAAGTTTATTTCCCTATCACCCATGTAAACATTCAATGATGACATCATCTAGATTAAGAAAGAACATGTTGTTTGGGTTAATCAAATAATCATATGTTGGCTTTATTTCCTTTCTAATATCACCCTCTCCCTCTGCACTATCACAATATGGTACTTCCATGTCTAAAATAGCATTTTAAACAGCTACTTGATTCTACCAAATACCAATGCCATATAATTATCTATGTGACATTTACATCCAAGGTTCTAACCGTGCATTAAAAATCCAAATATAGCACAATTTCTCTTATTTTTTTCATCGGTGACCATCAATATGTAATTTATTGATACATGTAATAACAAACCATTTAGAATTGGAAGTTCTATTAACCCAAAAAAATAGTCAGCCGTGGTTTACCAAACATGCTATAGAGACACGTCAGAGACATCTCTAGCGGCAATCCAGTAAAACCATTCTTTTACAAACTAATTTAATTAACTATTTCTTGGCTATATCTCATTGTTCCTTCACTCGCTAGTGCTCTCTCATACACATTCTTCATACCATTTTGGATTTTTGGCTCTCCAAGTGCGGCTCTTCTTCCTTGGACTGTTGGCATTAGCTCAAACCGATACAACATAAACAATAAATAAAATTAGTATTCCTTATGTGTCCCCGCCTTCAAGTAAGTCAGATATGTAGTATTTTTTTAAAAAAAATAACTGTATAGTTCAATTTTTAAAAGTCAGTTGCATCTCTTATGATAAAATTACTCAATGGCCTAGTGTGCTATTGAGAAATCTGTTACAATTTCTAAAATTGCATGAAAAAAGCAGAAATGCCACATAAAAAATTGCAATAGGTTATATTAATCTGGATAGTTAAGGTCAAGATCTCATGGAAGTATTTTTACAGAAAAGGACAGGGGTACAATAACAATAAGAATTAAAAATAGGTTGCAGATTGTTGTTAAACCTAAAAAGGTGAGAACTGGTGTTCAAGGCATAAGAGATAGGAGAAAGATGACGACTTATTGCATGATCCAACTGTAATAGTTCCTTTGTCACTAATATAAGGCGTATTTAGCTTTACAAAACATCTTATATTCGTGAACGGAGAGGGTACTATATTTCTAGATTTTATCTTGGTTAGGGAGAGCTCAAATAGTATATATGTATGCTAAAATAGAATATCCATGTATCTCTAACCTTTTGCGGCAACTCGCAACGTTTTGCAAACAAATTTTGGGTAAACCTTTTGGGAGGATGATGTCTTGTAGGAAAAATGATTTAACTTTCTTGCATACCGCAGAAAAATTCAATTATAAATGAAATTAAATATACAATAGGCAACATAGCTTCAACAAGAACCGAGTACACCTATTGAGGCTAATCAGTGTGCCTTAATTATCTATCTTAGTATAAATTTTCAATTCAAAAGGGATTCATATGTTTGTCACTCGTCTCATCAAACGAACCAGGATCAACATGATAATATCATTTAAGACAAGGTTAATCAAGAGGAGTAAATCACTGTCATGTCAATAACTATTGTTAACCTAGTGATTGTACTATTAACAGTCTTCATTAGCCATACATTTATAGTAGATTTCTCTTGCTTCCAATAACATGCATAAGTTACAAGCTGCAAGTAGAAAAATGGAAATAAAGCGAGATAGAAGATGTCAAGATAAGCTTACTCAAATGGAAAAAACAGAAACAAAAAAAAAACATATGTATTTCTAGATATAAACACATGTGCCTCGAGTAGTTATGTGGCTTTGCCTCATTGGTCCAACATTATTGATGAATTTATGCTGGCAAACGAATTCATTTTCTTGGTCTACCACCAGCCATATAAGTAATCCAAATTGACTCTTTGCTTGGAGTGGAAACAATTGTACAAGGTTATCCTTTAACCATACAAGGTTGTTAAAAAGTGTGATATGTTGAACCTGCAATGATTCACGGCCCTATTTTCATTACAAATGCTCTACATGATATGCATTTGAACCTTACATGCAGATATTGCATCTTCGTCAAGACAAAGAAAAAAACAGGTAAACTGACTTATGGAGATATTCTGCTTATACGCTTTAATTAAGTGATGTAACCAATTTAGAAGCCCATGGATCATGTATTTTCAGTTTGATCCACCAAGCCTTGTCTGCACCAACGTGAGCATATGAAGCTCCCTCTTTATCTGTTGGTGCTAAACATAGCATACTTACAGTAAATGCACCATAAAAATTAAATGAACATGAAAGTAAACAAGAGTCGTTTATACTTCTTTGAAAGGTGTAGGTTGCCCCAGTTTGTCTCATGCCGGCACTATGCTACCGCCCTACATGCCAACGTTGATGCAGCACCAGAGCCCGCATGGCCGGCCACCGCCACTGCTCTCATCAGAGGTCATGCCCCTGTGTAGGTCTCTCATCTGCCTCGTCTTTCCCATCTTCATGTCGCAGTCAAGACCACAACTTACATGCCGAGGAGGGGATAGAGGGGCAGCGGCTGAACAGAGGGTTGCTGGCACGGTGGGTGTGGATGAGGCCTGAGTGGAAGTGGTGGGTAGCAATGGTAGACCCAACAATCAACCAAGAAAGTAAAATTTGAATTTGAATTTAGCTATAGTCATGTTAACTTGCGGATATATGTAGATCATCTAAGCCATGAGACGCATTCAGAAGTCTGAAACTTCCATCTGTAAACAGGTGAAAATAAGTGAGATGATCAACAGTAAGAACCATTTTATGTGTTACTTGAGTGATAACACAGTGGATTGAGATTACTACTCTGTATCAAATAATGAAATTATTCACAAAAATAATAACAATGAAATATTCAGGAAATTAACACTTTTGACCCTTCAGCAATCAGCATCCTGCGCAGCTTGAACAAACACCATTAGTCTTAGATACTAATTTTTCAGTATACCTGTAGCAATTAGTATACAACTTCCATTGCATCGACTGCAATTTTGTTTTCGACAGATCAACACCACAAGATATAGTAGCAAGGGTATCCCATAACTACAGGGGCCATGACTGACATGTAATCAGAGGGTGGTTACCTGGACGTTCATGCCGATCTCATTGTTCATCAATTCGTAGGCGGCAGCATGAACCGGTGGCTAGGCACCAGCACCATCCAGATTTGGAGCCTCCCGCTGCACATCTCGCTCGAAATCAATAGCTCTAACCGCGGCCGCTCGACAACGCCCTACACGTGCATTCGCACCGCACCGTCAGCGGCATGAAGCTGATGCAGCGGTGTTGAGGGCAGAAGGAGTTGAGAAGGGAGATGTATATTTTTTGAGGGGGCGAAGGGGGAGGTATTGTGATGGAAGCTGCCATGGCACACGACGATGGCATGGGCAATAAAATTGGATCCGGCTGAAAAATAGAGGGAATGAAATTAAGTGATGATCAGACCCACGAGCTAAGGCATACACCGTGATTTTTTTAGAGAGAATTAATTACACGAACCGGCCAAGGTTTGGCAGGGAAGAAATTAAGATCCGATTATCATAGCGTGATTGATGATACTGTACATGGTGAGATTCTTTCCGGGAGTGCCATATGCGGCAGGGAATTAATTTGTATTAATTACGATTAGATGGCAAACAAGGAAATGTGGATGGACGAATTACCTTGGAATCAATAAAACGTTGGTTGTGATAGCGGAGACAGTTAGATTACATTGAACGGTGTGGATGTTCCCAATCTCCTCCACCAAACGCGTTGTATGACGTACGACCAACTGGAATATAATAGTAAAGATACTTAATGGATTACAGGCAACATTACTGGGTTACAGGCATACAGTAACGTAAGATCCGATTCAGCGTGCACAGAAGCACTAACATAACAGTTCAAAGTCGTCACATTAGTCCCCCATGGACAAACCCAACATCAAACAATAGTTCAAGCGTCAAACATCCCACATGTTCACGATGTAATCAAGATTACTTAGTCGAAGACAGCTGCTCGATTTTTTCAACGATCGCGAGCAACATCCCAAACTTTGCAAACACCCAACTCTGATTCTCTTCCTTTTCTCTTGCCTTGCTGGCCATCTGATCAATTTTAGAGTTCTGGATCTGAATAATATCGCGTAGCTCTGCAATTCTACTCTTCTCTCTTTCCAGTTCTGCAGCAAGCTTGCTCTTTCTGACTCGACAAGGCTGAGAGGGCTGATGCACAACCCCCACGTTCTGAAGAAAAGTAGGTTGGGAGATTTGCTTTGACAGGACATCGTGTACAACCTGAGCCTCAGTCTTGCGTCCTCCATCAGCTGTTGGTACAGACATCTCATGTTCCATCTCAGCCTTGTTTTTCAAAGAAACATGGTTATGAGATGCAGCATAATATAACTTCACATTAGTGATGACTCTTTGAAAGCTGCCTTAGAATTTCATTCTTAGTGGGGGTGGAGAAGCCCGTATGTCAGCTCAAGTGGAACTCCTTGAACATACCTAAAGGACCGAGTTCTTTGCCGTTGTACTTCTCCCCCTTCAAAAACGCAAATATTAAGAGGCGTTCTTAAAGGTTCTATTAGGATCTGGTAATAAAAGAGTTTGCATCCACACATAAACTACAGTTTGTGCTAGCAACTATGCAAATGAAAGGTCATAGACGCAGCGTCTACCAAAATAGGAATTTAGTTCAACTGTTCATCACATTATTGTCAAATACATTGGAAAGTCACAATCATAAAAATAATATCACAATTGAATACCCAAACATGTTATTGTCAAATACATACAATACAATAAGTGCTATTGAACAAGAAATATCTAGCACATGCATTGGGCGAAAAACAAACTTATATAGCAATCTAACGGGAAACATCAATCACGATTATCTGTTGACAAGTCTTGACTTACCAAGCTCTCCAGATGAGCTTCATAGCTGCGTGGCCAAGTAGTGTGAAGTAAAACAACCTTAGCACGGTTTTCTCCGTTTTGATTACAGATTACCTGAAATGGAAGGTATAGTTAGTAGCAGTACTCATTATCTATACCTAATAATAAAGGGAGAAGGGTTTCAGTGGTTTCGTCCGTCGTCCGTCCGTGTTTCCGTCGTTCGTCCCGCTCGTTTGGTTTCGTACGTTGCTTGACAAGTTCTGGCTTCTTGACTCTTTCTTTGATCGAGCCTCTTTTGTAACAGACTCTATCGCTGATCTTTCGTAACAGACTCTATCGTTGATCGCTAACAGGCGTATTAAAATCGAGCGTTCCCGGTCTCCGTCTCCCCTCTGTACCCAAACGAATCGAGCGTACCGGCATCCGACGGAGGCAACAAAAGCCAGCTTCTACGGTTTCTGGTCGGCGGTGGTGGTATAGGCGGTGACAGCTGCATCGGAGGGCAACATCAGGTGGAGCTCGATTGTCGTGGATATGACCACGGCAGGTGCTACAGGGTGCAACACTTCGTTGATGCGGGAGCAAGGAGACATAGCCAGCTGCGGAGCAAGGTGCACAAGACGCAAGGTTTTACCCAGGTTCAGCCCCTCCGGAGATTAAAAGGCCTACGTCCTGCTAGATCTATTACTCAGTGGAGAATTACAATGGGGGGCTCAGTCGGCGGCTACGCCAAGAGCTATGAGGGAGAGATCGGATCTCAGATGATGTGTCTTTCTAGGGTCTAGCTTGGGGGTTTTTATAGGCACCCCCGATCTAGGGTTACATGAAGATAAGTCCGAATCATATCAGTTGCTACTAATCCGGGATTCGTCGCTCCTCTGGCAAGTAATCTCCTCCTCCAGTCGCATGGGCCTAGCGTCCATTCGGCCCATCCAGGGGTTTTAGCCTAGTCGCTCCGGGGGCCAGTCACCCAGTCGCTCGGGCGACTGGCATCCTTCTTGGGCCCTCTACTCCATGGCGAGTGGGACTAGTGACACATCCCCCTAGGGCATATCCCCATCAGTAGTCCCCGAGCGCGGTGATGATGAAGCACAGGCTTGAGGCGGGTCTTAAAGAGACGTGGCGATGGATCGAAGCGAGTCGTCATCGGGCTCTTGAAAAACAAAGTCAAGAACTGGATTCCGGTCCTCAGTAGCCAAGGATTAATCGGTGCTAGCCAGTCGGCGTAAGACAGTCGGCGTCGGCCATTCGTCGTTTCCCAGTCAGCGTCTGTTACCCCAAGGAGACACGTGGAGGTTCCAACGGCTAGATTCACGTTGACCGAGGCGCGAGACGTTTGCGCACAATTGACCGTTGCGCTTGACATGACCGCTAACGGCTAGTTAACGGCTAAGCAATCCAATCCGGCGCAAATCTCGACCTTTGATCTCCGGGCGGCGATTTCGGAATGACATTGAAGGGTGGATCTTGTTCCTTAAATCGGGCAAGTGCGGCAGTATAAAGGGCCGTCCCGAAAGCTAGGGCTCCTCACTCTGCCGCATTTCTCCCTTCTTCTCCTCTCCGTTTCCTCCAAACCTTCTCTGCACCCGAGCTCATAGCACACCAATGGCGGCCAAAGGATGGGGTAAATCCGGCCCTTCTCCCCTACATCTCCGCGGGGATCATCCCCGAGTACAAGCACAAGAAGTGGAGGGTTCCAGCGGCGAATGAGGTGGAGCCGCGGCCAAGGCCGGGGGAGTTCGTGATCTTCATGAGCTTCCTCGATCGTGGCTTCACGCTCCCCACCTCTGACTTCCTGCCCCAGCTTTTGGTGTTTTACAACATCAAGATCTCCGACCTCGGGCCGCACAGCGTCCAGCAGATCGCCCTGTTTGTGGCGTTGTGCGAGTGCTACCTAGGCTGCCCGCCCTACTTCTCGCTATGGTGACAATCTTTCATGGGCGGGCGACCCGAGCAAGCAAGAGAGACCAGTCGCTCATCCCCAATGGCGGGATCACATTCCAAGTGAAGTCCGGTGAAAGCTTCATCGACATGGAGCTCCCGAAGAAAGCGCAGGCGCAATGGCACCGGTTTTGGTTCTACGCCCAGGAGCACACTCGGCCTGGGGAATTCCACATCCCCCAGTACTCGCATGAGCCGAGTGTCCCCCGACTCCTCAACGTGCGGTCACTGCCGCGCGACCAGGAAGAGGTGGTGAAGGAGATGCGGCTGTCGATCCAGGCGCTGAAAGACACCGGGCTGACGGCCGCCAACATGTATAACTGTTGGCTCGCCCGACGCCTGATCCCCCTGCGCAGCCGCGGCCACTACATGTGGGAGTACCGAGGGCAGAACGACTGCACTCACTCGACGGCGGTCGAGTGGAGCGAAGACGAGTACCGAAAGGTGCTCGCCAAGATCACCACGGCCGCGTTCACCTCCCTCGACGCCGGGCTGCAGCCCTTCTCCGAGGAGAAGCCGTCGCCCACGGTACGTGGCGACTTTATTTATATTTGCACTGAATGGAGGTAGTCGGCGGAGTCGTTGATGTTGCCCTTTTGGTGATGATGCAGTGGTGGCGGAAGATCGCAAACCACGTCCCCCCACTCGCCGGGAAGGAGCCCCCGGAGATGATCGAGGGCGAGGAGGTTGATGAAGACGAGGACGAGGACGAGGACGACGGGGACCGCATGGAGCCGGACTCCGAGGTGCGAGAGTCCGGCTCCCCCGCGGCTTGAAGAGAGGAGCGACCTCCTCGTCGTAGAGTCCTCCGGAGGAGGGCACATTGGAGGATGAGGAAGAGGAAGAGACAACCTCGCCTCTAGAAGGAAAGGGACCTGCCAAGGGGTCCGACGAGCCGCGGACCAAGTGGCTGCGCCAAACCATCCTGGAAGGCGCAACGGAGCTTCAGCAGCCTCTCCCCTCTTCTCGACGCTGGGGCACGGGTTGGTCTTGGCGTGAAGGCGCTTTCATGGTGAAGTAAGAATCTCTCCCCTCTTCCTCGCTTGTCCATTATTTGTTGGCTCGTAGGAGGTCTCACTGTGGTTTCTCGCAGGGCCAAGCTGAAGGTTTTGAAGAAGGCTGCCCCAGCGCGTGGGGCGGCGGCTACGAGGGCGGCTGAGGCGAAGAAGGCCGCCGAGGTGAAGAAGGCGACAGCCGATCCCGTGGACATGGCGCCGTCGCGGGGGCAGACCGCGACTGCTAACAAGGCCGCGGGTGCGACCGCCAGCTCGGCAGGGCTAGTCGCTGGGGACAGTGCCTCGGCGAGTGCGACCAGCGCTTGATGTCTACGGGAGCTTCTATTCTTGTAGACAGTGTTGGGCCTCCAAGAGCAGAGGTTTGTAGAACAGCAGCAAGTTTCCCTCAAGTGGATCACCCAAGGTTTATCGAACTCAGGGAGGAAGAGGTCAAAGATATCCCTCTCATGCAACCCTGCAACCACAAAGCAAGAAGTCTCTTGTGTCCCCAACACACCTAATAGGTGCACTAGTTCGGCGAAGAGATAGTGAAATACAAGTGGTATGAATGAATATGAGCAGTAGTAACGGCGCCAGAAAATAGCTTGCTGGCGTATGGTTGATGGTGGTAATATGGTAGCAGTAGTAACGCATTAAAACAGTAAACAAGCAGCGATAGCAGTATTTAGGAACAAGGCCTAGGGATTAGACTTTCACTAGTGGACACTCTCAACATTGATCACATAACAGAATAGATAAATGCATACTCTACACTCTTGTTGGATGATGAACACATTGCGTAGGATTACACGAACCCTCAATGCCGGAGTTAACAAGCTCCACAATTCAATGTTCATATTTAAATAACCTTAGAGTGCATGAAAGATCAATTCGACTAAACCAAGTACTAACATAGTATGCACATTGTCACCTTCACACTATGTAGGAGGAATAGATCACATCAATACCATCATAGCAATAGTTAACTTCATAATCTACAAGAGATCATAATCATAGCATACGCCAAGTACTAACACGGATGCACACACTGTCACCATTACACCGTGCAGGAGGAATAAAACTACTTTAATAACATTGCTAGAGTAGCACATAGATAAATTGTGATACAAAACACATTGCAATCATAAAGAGATATAAATAAGCACTTCACTATGCTCTTCATAACAGTGAATAAGTATTCTGTGAAATATAGCCTAAGAGACCCACACGGTGCACACACTATCACCTTTACACACGTGGGACAAGGAGTCTCCGGAGATCACATAAGTAAAATTCACTTGACTAGCATAATGACATCTAGATTACAAGCATCATCATATGAATCTCAATCATGTAAGGCAGCTCATGAGATTATTGTATTGAAGTACATAGGAGAGAGATGAACCACATAGCTACCGGTACAGCCCCGAGCCTCGATGGAGAACTACTCCCTCCTCATGGGAGCAGCAGCGGTGATGAAGATGGCGGTGGAGATGGCAGCGGTGTCGATGGAGAAGCCTTCCGGGGGCACTTCCCCGTTCCGGCGGCGTGCCGGAACAGAGACTCCTGTCCCCCAGATCTTGTCTTCGCGATGGCGGCGGCTCTGGAAGATTTCTGTGGGTTTCGTCCTTCGTAATAGGGTTTTCGCGACGGAGGCTTTAAATAGGCGGAAGGGCAGCCTCGGAGGGGGCTCGGGGCCACCACACCATAGGGCGGCGCGGCCCCCCTCCGGCCGCGCCGGGTGTGGTGTGGGGCCCCCGGGGCTTCCCTCCGGCGGCTCTCGGGTGTTCTGGATGGTTCCGGGAAAAATAGGAACTCGGGTCTTGATTTCGTCCGATTCCGAGAATATTTCCTTACTAGGATTTCTGAAACCAAAAACAGCAGAAAACGAGGACCGGCACTTCGGCATCTTGTTAATAGGTTAGTTCCAGAAAATGCACGAATATGACATAAAGTGTGCATAAAACATGTAGATATCATAAATAATGTGGCATGGAACATAAGAAATTATCGATACGTCGGAGACGTATCAGCATCCCCAAGCTTAGTTCTGCTCGTCCCGAGCAGGTAAAACGATAACAAAGATAATTTCTGAAGTGACATGCCATCATAACCTTGATCATACTATTTGTAAACATATGTAATGAATGCAGCGATCAAAACAATGGTAATGACATGAGTAAACAACTGAATCATAAAGCAAAGACTTTTCATGAATAGTACTTAAAGACAAGCATCAATAAGTCTTGCATAAGAGTTAACTCATAAAGCAATAATTCAAAGTAGAGTTATTGAAGCAACACAAAGGAAGATGAAGTTTCAGCGGTTGCTTTCAACTTATAACATGTATATCTAATGGATATTGTCAACATAGAGTAATATAACAAGTGCAATATGCAAGTATGTAGGAATCAATGCACAGTTCACACAAGTGTTTGCTTCTTGGGGTGGAGAGAAATAGGTGAACTGACTCAACAATAAAAGTAGAAGAAAGGTCCTTCAAAGAGGAAAAGCATCGATTGCTATATTTGTGCTAGAGCTTTGATTTTGAAAACATGAAACAATTTTGTCAACGGTAGTAATAAAGCATATGTAACATGTAAATTATATCTTACAAGTTGCAAGCCTCATGCATAGTATACTAATAGTGCCCGCACCTTGTCCTAATTAGCTTGGACTACCGGATCATCGCAATGCACATGTTTTAACCAAGTGTCACAATGGGGTACCTCCATGCCGCCTGTACAAAGGTCTAAGGAGAAAGCTCGCATTTTGGATTTCTCGCTTTTGATTATTCTCAACTTAGACATCCATGCCGGGACAACATGGACAACAGATAGTGGACTCCTCTTTAATGCATAAGCATGTGGCAACAATTATTATTCTCATATGAGATTGAGGATATATGTCCAAAACTGAAACTTCCACCATGAATCATGGCTTTAGTTAGCGGCCCAATGTTCTTCTCTAACAATATGCATGCTCCAACCATTAAGGTGGTAGATCTCTCTTACTTCGGACAAGACGGACATGCATAGCAACTCACATGATATTCAACAAAGAATAGTTGATGGCGTCCCCGAAACATGGTTATCGCACAACAAGCAACTTAATAAGAGATAAAGTGCATAAGTACATATTCAATACCACAATAGTTTTTAAGCTATTTTGTCCCATGAGCTATATATTGCAAAGGCGAATGATGGAAATTTAAAGGTAGCACTCAAGCAATTTACTTTGGAATGGCGGAGAAATACCATGTAGTAGGTAGGTATGGTGGACACAAATGGCATAGTGGTTGGCTCAAGTATTTTGGATGCATGAGAAGTATTCCCTCTCGATACAAGGTTTAGGCTAGCAAGGTTATTTGAAACAAACACAAGGATGAACGGTGCAGCAAAACAAACATAAAAGACATATTGTAAACATTATAAGACTCTACACCGTCTTCCTTGTTGTTCAAAACTCAATACTAGATATTATCTAGACTCTAGAGAAACCAAATATGCAAACCAAATTAGCAAGCTCTAAGTGTTTCTTCATTAATGGGTGCAAAGTATATGATGCAAGAGCTTAAACATGAGCACAACAATTGCCAAGTATCAAATTATTCAAGACATTTTAGAGTTACTACATGTAGCATTTTCCAATTTCAACCATATAACAATTTAACGAAGAGAAAACTTCGCCATGAATACTATGAGTAGAGCCTAAGGACATACTTGTCCATATGCTACAGCGGAGCGTCTCTCTCCCATAAAGTGAATGCTAGGATCCATTTTATTCAAACAAAACAAAAACAAAAACAAACCGACGCTCCAAGCAAAGTGCATAAGATGTAACGGAATAAAAATATAGTTTCAGGGGAGGAACCTGATAATGTTGTCGATGAAGAAGGGGATGCCTTGGGCATCCCCAAGCTTAGACGCTTGAGTCTTCTTAGAATATGCAGGGGTGAACCACCGGGGCATCCCCAAGCTTAGAGCTTTCACTCTCCTTGATCATATTGCATCATACTCCTCTCTTGATCCTTGAAAACTTCCTCCACACCAAACTCGAAACAACTCATTAGAGGGTTAGTGCATAATAAAAATTCACATGTTCAGAGGTGACACAATCATTCTTAACACTTCTGGACATTGCATAAAGCTACTGGACATTAATGGATCAAAGAAATTCATCCAACATAGCAAAAGAGGCAATGCGAAATAAAGGGCAGAATCTGTCAAAACAGAACAGTCCGTAAAGATCGATTTTATTAGGCCACCAAACTTGCTCAAATGAAAATTCCCAAATTGAATGAAAGTTGCGTACATATCTGAGGATCATGCACGTAAATTGGCTTAATTTTCTGAGCTACCTACAGGGAGGTAGACCCAGATTCGTGACAGCAAAGAAATCTGGAACTGCGCAGTAATCCAAATCTAGTATCAACCTTTCTATCAACGACTTTACTTGGCACAACAAAACACAAAACTAAGATAAGGAGAGGTTGCTACAGTAGTAAACAACTTCCAAGACACAAATATAAAACAAAGTACTGTAGCAAAATAACACATGGGTTATCTCCCAAGAAGTTCTTTCTTTATAGCCGTTAAGATGGGCTCAAGCAGTTTTAATGATGCACTCGCAAGAAATAGTAGTTGAAGCAAAAGAGAGCATCAAGAGGCAAATTCAAAACACATTTAAGTCTAACATGCTTCCTATGCATAGGAATCTTGTAAATAAACAAGTTCATGAAGAGCAAAGTAACAAGCATAGGAAGATAGAACAAGTGTAGCTTCAAAAATTTCAGCACATAGAGAGGTGTTTTAGTAACATGAAAATTTCTACAACCATATTTTCCTCTCTCATAATAACTTTCAGTAGCATCATGAGCAAACTCAACAATATAACTATCACATAAAGCATTCTTATCATGAGTCTCATGCATAAAATTATTACTCTCCACATAAGCATAATCAATTTTATTAGTTGTAGTGGGAGCAAATTCAACAAAGTAGCTATCATTATTATTCTCATCAAGTGTAGGAGGCATAGTATAATCACAACAAAATTTACTCTCCATAGTAGGTGGCACCAAAAGACCACTATCATTATAATCATCATAAATAGGAGGCAAAGTATCATCAAAGAAAATTTTCTCCTCAATGCTTGGGGGACTAAAAAGATCATGTAAACCAGCTTCCCCAAGCTTAGAACTTTCTATATCATTATCAACAATGATGTTCAAAGCGTTCATACTAATATTACTACCAGCATGCAAATAAGATTTCATAGGTTTTTTAATTTTCGCATCAAACAATCCATGTTTTAAATC
The DNA here is from genome assembly GCF_022539505.1 of Lolium rigidum. Lineage (NCBI taxonomy): Eukaryota > Viridiplantae > Streptophyta > Magnoliopsida > Poales > Poaceae > Lolium > Lolium rigidum. The sequence continues at coordinate 190,948,114 of NC_061513.1, read as the reverse complement.
AGGAAATAGAATAAGAAGCTCATTGTTGTCCATTATGCCAAACTAGTGTAAACAAGAAACAAAAAGATGCAATTGCAGGATCTAAAGGAAATAGCTTTGAGCACAAACACAATGGTGCCGAAAAGTATCGTTACACTGGAACCGGAGTATGAGTGCCTTTTTACCTTTCCTCCCCGGCAACGGCGCCAGAAAAGTGCTTGATGTCTACGGGAGCTTCTATTCTTGTAGACAGTGTTGGGCCTCCAAGAGCAGAGGTTTGTAGAACAGCAGCAAGTTTCCCTCAAGTGGATCACCCAAGGTTTATCGAACTCAGGGAGGAAGAGGTCAAAGATATCCCTCTCATGCAACCCTGCAACCACAAAGCAAGAAGTCTCTTGTGTCCCCAACACACCTAATAGGTGCACTAGTTCGGCGAAGAGATAGTGAAATACAAGTGGTATGAATGAATATGAGCAGTAGTAACGGCGCCAGAAAATAGCTTGCTGGCGTATGGTTGATGGTGGTAATATGGTAGCAGTAGTAACGCAGTAAAACAGTAAACAAGCAGCGATAGCAGTATTTAGGAACAAGGCCTAGGGATTAGACTTTCACTAGTGGACACTCTCAACATTGATCACATAACAGAATAGATAAATGCATACTCTACACTCTTGTTGGATGATGAACACATTGCGTAGGATTACACGAACCCTCAATGCCGGAGTTAACAAGCTCCACAATTCAATGTTCATATTTAAATAACCTTAGAGTGCATGAAAGATCAATTCGACTAAACCAAGTACTAACATAGTATGCACACTCGTCACCTTCACACTATGTAGGAGGAATAGATCACATCAATACCATCATAGCAATAGTTAACTTCATAATCTACAAGAGATCATAATCATAGCATACGCCAAGTACTAACACGGATGCACACACCGTCACCATTACACCGTGCGGGAGGAATAAAACTACTTTAATAACATTGCTAGAGTAGCACATAGATAAATTGTGATACAAAACACATTGCAATCATAAAGAGATATAAATAAGCACTTCACTATGCTCTTCATAACGAGTGAATAAGTATTCTGTGAAATATAGCCTAAGAGACCCACACGGTGCACACACTATCACCTTTACACACGTGGGACAAGGAGTCTCCGGAGATCACATAAGTAAAATTCACTTGACTAGCATAATGACATCTAGATTACAAGCATCATCATATGAATCTCAATCATGTAAGGCAGCTCATGAGATTATTGTATTGAAGTACATAGAAGAGAGATGAACCACATAGCTACCGGTACAGCCCCGAGCCTCGATGGAGAACTACTCCCTCCTCATGGGAGCAGCAGCGGTGATGAAGATGGCGGTGGAGATGGCAGCGGTGTCGATGGAGAAGCCTTCCGGGGCACTTCCCCGTTCCGGCGGCGTGCCGGAACGGAGACTCCTGTCCCCCGGATCTTGGCTTCGCGATGGCGGCGGCTCCGGAAGGTTTACGTGGGTTTCGTCCTTCGTAATAGGGTTTTCGCGACGGAGGCTTTAAATAGGCGGAAGGGCAGCCTCGGAGGGGGCTCGGGGCCACCACACCATAGGGCGGCGCGGCCCCCCTCCGGCCGCGCCAGGGTGTGGTGTGGGGCCCCCGGGGCTTCCCTCCGGCGGCTCTCGGGTGTTCCGGATGGTTCCGGGAAAAATAGGAACCCGGGTCTTGATTTCGTCCGATTCCGAGAATATTTCCTTACTAGGATTTCTGAAACCAAAAACAGCAGAAAACAGGGACTGGCACTTCGGCATCTTGTTAATAGGTTAGTTCCAGAAAATGCACGAATATGACATAAAGTGTGCATAAAACATGTAGATATCATAAATAATGTGGCATGGAACATAAGAAATTATCGATACGTCGGAGACGTATCAGCGCTGAGGCCACGAGGGCGGACACCGAGTCCGCAATGGGAAGGGGTCCGGAGGGCGAGCACCCGATCGACCCTCCCGTGGTGGAGAAAGAGCAAACCACTACCGAGGGAGGTGGCTCTCCAGCGGCGAAGATGAGGGAGCGGCGAACGAAGGCTGCACGGGACCCTGCTCGTCCCAACGAGCCTATCACGCCGACGGAGGAGACGCCATCGACTGAGACGGTGGTGCGCGGGGACGAAGTGCACGATTCCCGCCGACTGCCGCTCTCGACCTTGTCGTTTACTGAGTTGCACACGGCGCTCAGCGATGTTCATGTGGTGAGCATCGCCTGTTTTGTAGTACAATCCCCCCAGTTCCCGAGGGTCGACTTGGGCTGAAGGGGCAAGTCGAGCCTTCCGATTTTGGTAACCGGACGACTCCCTTTTAATTTTTGAATCTTTCCAGGCTGAGGTGAAGCGATTGACGGTGGTGGTGGAGGAGGCCATGAAGAAGAACCGCCAGCTGATCGCCATCGGTAGTAAGTTTTCCCCCTCTTGGATCCTTGGTGTATTATGTTGCTGTTTGTGTTGTTTCTCATGGTCACCTTTCTTCTGTAGCAGATGCGCGTGAGAAGGTGCTCGCCGACGCACGCGAGGGGTATGTGAAGGAATCCTTCTACCGGGAAGCCGATTTCCGGGCGAAGGAGGCTGATGCGGCGGCAAAGAAGGCGAAGACAGAGGCTGCCGACCTCACCAAGGTCCTTGAGGACAAGAGCAAGGAGCTGGAGGATGTCATCGCTGAGTATAAGGGAAGCTCACGTCCGCGCAGGAGGATAGGGATGCGGCACGAGCGGCGGCTGCGGCGCTGCGAGGGGAGCTTGCTTCTTTGAAGGGGCAGCATGCCAAGGATCTCGCTGCGGAAAAGGAGGCTTCGGAGGCCACTATCCTTGTGGTGCAACAGGAGAAGACCGCCTTTGAGGCATTCGTCCGCGAAATGTTGCGGTAGCTCCTTGGTAAATAACTTTTTCCTCTTCGAATTATATTTTGACAGTCCCTGCAGTTGGCGAGTCCGCTTGGGAGGCCAGTCCCCGAGCGTGGCGAGTCCGCTATGGGGAGCCAGTCCCCAAGCGTGGCGAGTCCGCTGTGGGGGGCCAGTCCCCAAGCGTGGCGAGTCTGCTTGGAGGGCCAGTCCCTGAGCGTGGAGAGTCCGCTGTGGGGAGCCAGTCCCCGAGCGTGGCGAGTCCGCTGTGGGGAGCCAGTCCCCGAGCGTGGCGAGTCCATTTTTAACGAGTACTAACTTGGCTTTTTTACTTCAGGGAAATGCGACTTCGTGGAGACGGTGACCCCCCGTGAATGCTTAGAGACCGCGACCACACGCATCATCCAGTGCTCGGTGGAAATATTGGCTGCACTCTAGTACCTGAGCCCACGGGAGCAGATTCCACGCGACGCTCAGTCGGTCTTCAAGGTCGTCTCTGATGTTCCGGCGGTGGTCGACTGGCTGCGCCGCTCGTCATGTCGGGTGGGCATCACCATGGCTTTAAGCATGGTGCTCGCCCACTACTCCGAGGGTTTCGACGTGGACGAGGTGACGGCGGGCTTCCCGTCCGAGACCGACGACTTCGACGTCGCGGAGGTGCTGCGTCTTATGGACGTGGTCCGCCCTTATGCCGACCGCGTGCTTGCAACTGCGGACTTGGAGACCCATATCGTCATCCAGGCGGCTCCGGAGGATGCTGAAAAGGAGGAGGGCCTGAAGGACTTCCCTGCCGAGCGTCTGTTCCACGCCGCCGCCAGCAATTCCTTGTCGACGTACCCGGTCGTCAAGTACATGCCGAAGTTCGTTCATGGACAGGGTGGTGCCGAGCCGGTGGTCGAGGCTGAGGCTGGTGCCTCCAAGTAGAATAGCGTTCGCCGAGTGGGGGGGAATGCCCCCTGAAACCTGTAATAAAACATTTTGGTTCTATGAGTCTGAGGATGTGGCAGGCAGGTATTTTGGTTAATGATGAGTTTATGTATGAAGTAATTTTAACTTATCTGGCATATGCGAGTTTGGTTATCTCTTGTGTTATCATCTTTTATTTCTTGGTGAGCTTACTCACCATGGCCTAAAAGGCCAGTCGTCAGGCGACCCCGATGAAGGCTATCAACATGACTGTTTTCCTGGTTGAGCTGGGTGTCCCCAGTCGCAGTACGTAGTCGTATAGTGCGAATAGCAGCCTCATGGGTGGGGGAGTATGGCGTTTGTTTACGCTATATATTATAGCGTGCCGCTCGTCGTGGCCCGTTGGGCCAGTCGCACGGCGACTCCAAAGGGGGTTCTTGTTTTTGGCGTTTTTTCCTTGGCGAGCCGCGGGTCCGTTTTGCGGAGTCCCTGGTCGAAGTAATTAACCCTTCAAGTCACCTGACTAAGGAAGAGGAGGGCGATTACATGTTGTATGGCGTAGCATTGTACGGTTGCTAGGGCTCGGGGGGCTGGTCCAACGGGCGACCTTGCTGTAGGATCCAGTCGCCGTTTTCGCTTGACGACGTAAGGAGCGGGGGATGGGCCAGTCTGGTATTGCGACTGGATGGCATACCGTGCCCTTGTTAGCCGAGCTACTTGGCTGTTCTGGGTTGCTCTACGAGCAGCAGCAAGCGAAAGTCTCACAGTTCCTGAGCTGCGCGACTTGGGAGATATGTTCATGCGTTGCACGATTGCGGGACAGTCGGCGAATGCGAATGGAGTAACCGATAACTTTATTCATATTCGGGTGTTGCTTACATGGTGACTAGGTGTAGAACCGTCGGAGGAGATTGACGTTCCATGGGCGTTCGACCTCCCTGGTAAGTGGCTCGCCATTGTCGTCTTTGCGGACGTCGGTGAGGTAATAGGCGTCGTTGCCGAGTACGCGGCTGACGGCGAATGGCCCTTCCCATGGGGGAGATAGCTTGTGCATGCCTTTCTTGTCCTGGATTAGCCGAAGGGCGAGGTCGCCCTCTTGGAAGGAGCGACTGCGGATGCGGCGACTATGGTAACGCCGGAGGCCTTGCTGGTAAATGGCCATCCTGGAGAGCGCAAGATCTTGTTCCTCGTCGAGGAGATTGACGGCGTCCTGGCGGGCACGCTCGTTTTCTTCTTCGGCGTAGTTTGCGACTTGTGGCGAGTCGTGGTCGATGTTGGTGGGCATGACCGCTTCAGCACCGTTGTCGAGGGTACTCCTCGGCAATGCCCTCCGTTTGGGGCTTAGGGTAGATGGAATAATGTAGGCTGACATGAGACATCGGTTATCAAACAAGTGGGGAAAGCGATTTACCTAGGTTCGGGGCCATCGATGAGGTAAAACCCTTACGTCCTGCCTGTCTGATCTTGATTATGAAAATATCGGGTTACAATGGGGTGCCGAAGGTTTCGGCTATGATCTCGTTGAGAGACTAAGTTCTGCAGGGACCTAGCTCTAGACTTACGGTGGCTATGATTACTAAGATTGCGTGCGTCCTCCGCTGCCTCTCTCCTGGCCCTTATATTGGGAGCCAGGTCTCGAGAGATCTGTCCGGGTACGACTAGGTTACAAAGAGTCCCAGTTCTAAACTTTCCTTGCATTCTTCGTCTCCTTGTCTTGTTCTTCAAGAATTCCTCTTCGGAACCAACGTAGAGGCCCACCTGGCAATTGAGTGTCTTCATGGGCCTCTGGTTCGGCCGCAAGAGGTAGTGATGAGGACATCCCTACCACACTACTACCTCCGTCATTGCAAGATGAAGATGAAGCTGCTGTGAAGCTCAAGTCCAATGAAGTTAGGATTGGACCTATTAAAAGGGCTCGTGCGAAGCTACTTAAAGAACAGGTGAACTTGTTTCTAAACGATACTTTGAGTGATGAGAACTTTATACTGCCTAAGTCATGTTACTTATGTATGATCAGGTATGAAGAGGGAGCATGCATCACACGAGGAGGAGAGGAGCAGCTGGACGTGAAGATGGACGTGAAGCTGGACATAGAGCTGAACATGAAGACATTCCATGGTCGCGCGAGGGAGGAGCGGGAGGCATGCGCGAGAGAGGAAGCCAAAGTCCAGGCCGGCCTAGCATCCGGTCAGACCGGCCGGCACGCCGGCACGCCCGGTCCAACCGGGCGGCACGCCGGATCCACCCCGGCGCAAACCGGATTGCGCCTATGCCAACCGGGGGTGTACTGCAGGACAATTCCCGCACCCGGTCAGCACCCGGCGCCAGGCCCGGTTTGAACCGGCTGGCCCGGTCCCAGGCCCGGTCGACCGGCCCCCAGACCGGCCGAGTCCGAATCTGTCTCGACCAGATCTATTCTGGGTCGGTTATTTTTGTATCTTTTCGACCTGAGGTCGTCCTGAACGCCTATATAAGTGCCCAGGACGCCCCCATAATAGCTTTAGACCACGTTTAAGATAAACCCTAGTTCATAGTTGTGTGCTACGCAAAACTATTGATACCAACTCTCCAATTCGCATGGATCTGGAGTTTTATGCTACTGAAAGTTTGTGTGATCTGCTGTTCCATTGGGGATTAGAAGATTGCAATCTACCGCTTCGTGGTCAGCGGCTACGTGCGCAAGTGTGTGGAGTTGCGAATATCTTGCAGGGTTGAGAGCTGTTGCATTGGCGACAGGAATCAATCGAGGGATTTCGTCGGCGTCATACAATTTATCTACCTCATATCATCGATTCCATCCGCTGCATTCATCGCGTGTTCATCACTACCCGTTGCTTACTGAGAAGATCGGGCAACCCCTTATCATCTTGGTATCAGATTTCAGCGTTTCCTCGGTAAGCCATCCACAATCCACCCCATAGTTGAGTTGTGAGTGTTTCCTATCCAGAAAAAGCCATAAAAAGTTAGGGTTAAGGTTTGCCATAGCCTTAGATTGCACTAATTTCTAGTTTTAGTTGCTTTTCGTAGTTGTTTTTGCGTATCTTTTTCTTCCATCTAGTATTGTTAGGGTTTGTTTCCGCCATCATCTAGTTCAGTTTTTGTTACTCCGAGTCCACATAGCGTACAGTGTGCTTGTCCCAACCATAGACACAGCCTTTCGATATAAGTGACTAGGAACTTCCCCAGAAGAGACTAGTTCTACCGCTCGACAGGCTGCTCATTAGGATTTTTGGTGCTTTGCAATTTCTGTTGGCCGTGTTATCAAGGAGTTGTGTCATAAAATCAAAAAAAAAGAGAAAATAGAAAATAAGCAAAAAGAGCTACATAGCTGCGTGTGATACAAAAGAAAATTCAAAAAGAAAAGTGAAGTGCTAGTAGAATCAAGTGAAGGCCTAAGTTTACTTTAACTGCACCTGTAGTTGAGCAATCTTGTGCCTGTCCCGTTGAGCTTTGCTAGCGTCTCTCTAATGCATTGCAACCTTTTCATCCATATAGTTGCATTGCCACATTTATCGCCTTGTGTGAGTATCTTTGGTTGTCTACGGTCAGCGCTAGAGCTTGTTATTGGTGCAAATAGGTAGCCTACCTACAGCCCCACATAAATCCTGCTTTGTCGTGTGATTGTTCTTATGCCCTTGATATTCGCTTCGCTACATCCGTGCACTAGTCCGTCAATCCAAGTTGGTAAGCAATACTAATTCACTTTGGAGCGGTAAGATTTACCTTTCTTATCAATTTTGAGTGAGTTGTGAGAGTACCACCAAAGATTTTTGTTTAGTGCACTAACCTACTAATCATGTCTTCTTATGAGTTTGATGTGATGCAGAAAAAGGATCCAGCCTCACCGGTTACTTGGATGGAATATGAGGCACTTCGTGATCATCTACAACGTGAAATCCGTGGTGCTACTAAGGCATACGACACGGATATTCAGGGTGTCAACTTGAAGGTCGATGAGGCTACTACGACTATTAACACCGTTCAAACATCGATGATGACTCTTCAAGCATCTATACACAATTTGACTCAAGCCATCGGTGAGATACATACAATGGTACAACCACCACAACAGCCACTTGATGAAGATGGCAGCGTACAAGGTGACAATGCGGAAGCTGCTGCTGCTGCAGGACGTGTCATTGGTCGTGGTCTTGGACGTGGCGTGGGGCGTGGTTTTGCCGAACTTGGAGCCCGCCGTGTTCCTCCATAGCCGCAAGATGATGGTTTGGGTAAGCCCAAGTTCTCAATTCCCAGATTTGAAGGAGGTACTGATGTTGAAGAATATCTCACATGGGAGCTGAAAATTGAGAGATTATGGCGTTTACATGACTATACTGAAGATAGGAAGATCAAACTTACTTCCTCTAAATTTGATGGCTATGCATTACGTTGGTGGGATGGACTTGTTCGTGCTCGAGAAGATGATGGTGAGCTGCCTATTATCACATGGCGTGCTATGAAGGCGGCAATGAGAGCTCGTTTTGTTCCTACCAATTACTTGCGTTCAGTCTTTGACAAGTTGACCCAATTAAAGCGTGTTATGACGGTTGATGCTTACTACATGGAGATGGAGATGCTTATGCAGCGTGCTCGTGTCTGTGAGTCTCTAGAGATGACAATGCAGCGATTCCTGGATGGTCTCAAGTTTAACATCAAACGCATTGTGCGTCATCACAATTACACTACAATGAATGAGCTACTACATCATGCAAGAGAAGCTGAATCACAGTTGGCTGAAGAAGTGCAATTGAGGGGTCGTGCTACGGGAGCTGGGCGCTACACGCCTAGGACGCCACCCTCCACGGCGCCAACTTCGCGTCCTACTGATGTGTCTACTTCGTCTAGCAAGCCGATCTCCAATGTGTCCAACACAAAGAAGCCTGTTCCTGCAGCAAGTGGAACTAGTTCTAACATGTCAACAGCGCGCAACCGCGATATGGCTTGTCATACATGTGGTGGCAAGGGTCACTTCAAGAGAGATTGTCCTAACCGCAAAGTTATGATTGTTAATGAGGACAATGAATATGAAACTGGAGAAGATGCTGATCCGGATGCTCCGGAAGATGATGATTGTGACAGTGATAGTTTCGATGCTTATCCTTCTAAAGCTCAAACTATAGTTGTGTCACAGCGTGTTCTCAATGTGCAGTCCAGTGCATCTACGCTTCCTACAATTTGTTCCAAACAAAGGAACTTGTTGGTCCTGATAAAGCTTGCAAGGTCATTATCGATGGTGGAAGTTGTCGCAATTTAGCAAGCAAAGAGTTATGTGCCAAGCTGAAACTGAAGTATCTACCGCACCCGCATCCATATTATATTCAGTGGTTGAGCAATAATGGTGAGATGAAGGTGAGCCACATGGTGCGTGTTGATTTTGAGATTGGACCGTATAAGGATTCCATTAATTTTGATATGGTTCCTATGACGGTGTGTCACCTGCTGTTGGGCCGGCCATGGCTCTATGACCATTCTGTGCAACACAATGGTCGCGCCAATACATATCACTTGGAGTTCAAGGGCAAGAAAATCAACTTACAGCCTATGTCACCACAGCAAATTGTCTATGAATCTCGTCAGAAAGTTGAAGTAAACTTGGAGGATGCATCTATAAATAGGCGAGAGAATTGTAATGCCGTGAGTGATATAACGAAAAGTGAGAGAGTGAATTCCTTAGTCTTATTAGCCACCAAAGAAGACATGAGAGAATTTAGTGAGGATCCTACAGCCATGCCTATTGTGCTCATGTACAAGGGTGAGGTTTTGGTTTCTAACGACATGACCCCTATTTCTCTTGGTGTTTCTAGTGTTTTCCAGGAATTCAGTGACGTGTTTCCGGAGGAGGTGCCCGCAGGATTGCCACCATTGCGTGGTATTGAGCATCAAATTGATTTGATCCCCGGCGCCTCGCTGCCCAACAGGGCGCCATATAGAATGAATCCCGAAGAGACGAAAGAGATACAGAAGCAAGTACAAGCGCTACTCGACAAAGGTTATATCCGCATAAGCCTTAGTCCTTGTGCTGTTCCTGTTATTCTAGTTCCTAAGAAAGATGGTACTTGGCGCATGTGTGTAGATTGTAGAGCAATAAACAACATTACTATTCGATATCGTCATCCTATTCCCCGTTTAGAGGATATGCTAGATGAATTGAGTGGTGCTGCTGTTTTCTCTAAAATTGATTTGCGTAGTGGTTATCATCAAATTAGGATGAAAGAAGGGGATGAAAAACAGCCTTTAAAACAAAATTTGGTTTATATGAGTGGTTAGTAATGCCTTTTGGGTTAACTAATGCACCTAGCACTTTCATGAGACTGATGAACCATGTTTTGCGTGATTTTATTGGAAAGTTTGTGGTTGTGTACTTTGATGACATATTGATCTACAGCCGCAATGAATCTGATCATACTATACATATTCGACATGTTTTGCAAGTGTTGCGTGATAATAAACTCTATGGTAATCTTGAGAAGTGCACATTTTGCAAAGATAAGGTCATATTTCTGGGTTATGTTGTCTCTAAGCATGCAGTAGAAGTAGATGTGTCTAAAATTGAAGCTATTCAAAATTGGCCTACTCCCATGAATGTGAGTCAAGTACGAAGTTTTCATGGTCTAGCGGGGTTTTATAGAAGATTTGTGCCCAAATTTAGTACTATTGTTGCACCTTTGAATGAATTAACTAAAAAAGGGTGTTGTCTTTGAGTGGGGCGCAGCCCAAGATCATGCTTTTGATGAACCGAAGAGATTGTTAACTTCTGCAACGTTTCTTGAATTTCCTGATTTCAATAAGCAATTTGAGATTGAATGTGATGCTAGTGGTATTGGAATTGGTGGTGAGTTGATGCAAGAGGGTTGTCGAGAACCCCGGAGGAACGTAGGCTAGACAAACCCAGATCCTCATCTGGCATAAGCCTAACCTAGATCTCTAGGGCCTACAGGGTGAGAATCGGTAACACAATAGTGACTCTACGACTCAAAGAGTAATGCAAGCTCATAACTGAGCGAAAAACCAAAGTATTACAAGCAGAGGTCACTGACCTGACATTTCATCAATCAACGGAAGCAAAGTTATGCTATTCTAAATAGCAAGATAGCAAAAGGCCTAAGAGGCCAGGAGCATAACGGCGACATCCCAGCCCATAGATTCCAGGCTGCCACCTGGAAATCCCAAGCTACTCGTCGATGTCGACCTAGAAACCTTCATCTGTTGGAGCGACTTCGTCTGAAACAAAGCATGCAAAGCTGAGTACAGGGACTCAGCAAGACTTAGTACAACCTGTTAGCAAAGCGGGTATGCGAGGCTTTATGTGGAGCTCATTTTGCAAAAAGCCAGTTTTCCTTTGTAAAACAAGAGGGAGCAGAAGCTCGTCTACTCAGATCATTTTAAAAAGGGATAAGAGAGCGATATCTCTAGCTCTACTGATCATCATATTGAATCCACCGAATCTTCATCATATGCTGAACCTATCAACTAGGATCACCCTCTCGATACCCTGAGAAGGGATCCTTATCACACATTGATTCCAAGTTTTACGATTAGATTCATGTTGTCTATGATCACAGAATCCATCACCAAGTCGTCCGTAACCGTGGACACGGCTTTTCGAAAAGATTTACCCTGCAGGGGTGTACAACTTTACCCACACGCGCCGACCGACTCTTAGCACCGTACGTTACACACTTCCTTGGTGTGCCGGCAGAGGGTGGTCGACCAAAACCTTTCCCTTGCTTCGCCTATTCCATGAGTCAATCTAACTGGGGAACTCCGTCATCGTAGGTAGACATTCTCCGAGACGGTCCCGGTCATTGTGCGCATGGGATCGAGTTCAATGCCTCCAGCATCCTTCACCCCGGCCACGTCCCTGTATGATGCACCTTTGAAAACCTTTTCCACGCCTTCGCCATGCAGAATGCCAAATGGAACTCGCAAACTAATTGACTCATGGGTAAGCTAGGCAAGTTCGGGCCAAGGGGTTCCCATGGGGCCCGTGTGGCTGTACGCTCAGTCTTGGTTCCGAAGGCGAGAACTCAGGTCCTAGTATCGGCGAGAACGAGTCAAATCACCACATCCCCATGTGGCGGCCCATCCAAGCCTTTAAACATGTTTATTAACATCACTGATCTTACCACGTCATCCTACCATACTAGGTTCATTCGCTGCTCTGATTCATCAACCGGATGGATCAGAAATCGTCAACTAAGCATGGCTAACCATCATCGATATATCGGCTCTAGCGATGCACACATAGCTCAAACGTAAATGCAACACACATAGGATACTATATCTGCCGATAAAACATATTGGAAACGAATGCAATATGTAGGAACCAGAAGTAAAAGCATTTCGAAATCATAATATGAACCAGGCTAGGGCTTGCCTTTGTCCCTGACAAACCAATATGGATCTTCGGAGATCCCATGCTTGACTTGTTCGTCGATGGACAAGTATTGAGTTGCGTCGTTGTCGATCTTCATCGTCTCGGCACTTGCTCTATCGATCGCGAAGAAGCAAATACCGGAAAGGTAAAACAGTAATCAACACATGGCACAATGCAATGCGCATACAAATATGATGACATGACATGTTAATTAGTTATTGAAACTAACCCTAAGACATGTTCATCAATTTAAATGGGGCTGAATGCATAAAACACTGCATGTCGATAAACCCCCTAAAGTGGCATTAGATTGTTCTAACATAATTGTTAATTTAAGTTGTTGAAATATGCATGATTTTGACATAAACAGATGGAAGACATTTTTCTGAACATTTTGATGTCTTATTTGCATTTTTATGATTTTATATGAATTAGTTATGATTTTTACATGTTTACTTTATTTTCTGAAAACAGAGAACAGCAGAGTACGAAAATACTCTTTTAAACTCTCTGAAAACATCTCACGAATTTTGTTAGCCATCACTGAGTTTAGATCTTCAGTTCTGTAGTTTTATACTGAAAACATGGATATAGAAACTAGTTCAAACATCAGGCTAAGCTGGTTGTTTGCACGGCTGTAGATGTGTAGGCATTGAAATAGAATTGGCACTCTCAACAGTAACATATTTTGCTGGTATTTGAATTTCGAATTGGCCTGTCCCAGTTTTGCAAGAATTGCCACAGCAAGAAAGGACTTTTTAGTGGGGATGGACATGACAAGATCTGGATGTATTCTGAAGGTATTCATACTCATCCTTGACTAGGAGGAAATAAGAGATTCGCTGAAACTCCAGTTCAAAGACATGTACGTACAGGGACTATTGTTAGCATATCTCTCAAGTAGAATATAGCTCAGGCCAACTAGAAGGATTCTTTCACCTGATATGTTAACAAACAACATGGATCGATGCTCCCTTTCTCTTTGTTGCATGCTTCAGACTGAAACTCTGTACTACACCTCTCTCTTTCTCTCTGACTGAAAGTTACAGGAGTATATGTTGCTTTGATCTGGTTAGGTAATTATGTGATACACATATTCAGATAACCACTAAAGGTAGTTAAATCTAAGAAGTGATGCTACAGGAATGTTATCCAAGAGCAAGGCCATGTCAATAATTAGAAGATCTGAAGGTTCTCTCTTCTCATCTTAATAACTCTTTTCACTTTCAGGCATCAAGTCATCGTGTAAGGAAAACAGGGAAACGAATCTGGAACAAGGAAATATTGAGGGACTCACATACAGGCTGTACCGTACTCAAAGATGCTCGAAGAACACATCGGAGATGGTCCTGGTGGTTCCTTCTTCTCTCCCTCCTTGCCTCCCATGATGCCCTTGTTGCTCTGTTACTCCTCTCGCTCCAGCGACGGATACTGGTGTCCCTCTTCGAGCGATTGGTCTCCTAAGTGGTCTGCATGGCTCGGAAGCTTGGTTCTTGGAGAGCTGGATATTTTGATCGGCAGTGCTGTGATGGGGAGATAACGATGGGGTGTGTTGGTCTGCTACGTTGGGGTGGAGAAGTACTAGCTGGTCACATCTCTTGAGGTGAAGTGCGGTGCTTTTCTCTGTATATTTTAGAAAGATGGTACTGTAGCTAGCTTATAGATATACATGGAGGATTGCTACTCCCTCCGTTCTTTTTTAATTGACTCGGATTTAGTACAAGTACTCGGATTTAGCTAGCTTATAGATATAGTTGGTCAATTAAAAAAGAACGGAGGGAGTAGATATTTAGCTCCATCAATGTACAATACATGTGTGTGGTTTGAACTTAGTTGTAGCTGTAGATTGCGTTTGTTTGACCAACTATATTCGAAGACATTTTGACGACATTTAGAAGAGAGGGAGATTTGCATATCATTAGGGTTTTCCAAAATTAACTAATGCAAAATTTCTTAGGAAAACATGATGCTCATGAAATGATGCACAAACAATCCGAATTAGGGTTTAGCAAAAAGAGGGGTGTTACAGATCTATCCCCCTTAAAAGAATCTCGTCCCGAGATTCCAAGGTAGGAATAGAGAAGGTAACAACGACTACACCGATCTTCAACTATATTGTCGATACCACGACAATATTCCTTCTTGGAGAGGTTGATCCACGACGTCATGAAGAAGTTGATCCACAACACCATGAAGAGGTCTTCAGTTTGCTTTCTTCACTCTAAAGGAAAGAGGGAATAACTCTGGAGTGATGGATCTTCACGAAGATCGAGTATCTCATGGTCAACTCATGGAATGAGTGTTGAAAAACAACTCTTGAGTTAACAAACATGAAACATGTCAAGGTAACGGAGGAGACAGAAGAAGTTTCAAATTTTGGTAGGAAATTGCTCCACGCTTTACAAGAATACGAAGGACAAGGTAGTGAGGAGTGGAATTGCCTTTGATACCATGACGAGGCACTCTTAGAGAGGGTGACTCGTAGAAGCACGGATGATTATCCAACGAGAGTGACTTTGGATTTCAAAATCATAGTCACTCTTTTGGCATGGATACATTAAACGATTGTTGTCTACGCAAAAGGCTGGGGCCTAGATGGCTGACGAATTCACACAACTTGTGAATTTAAGAGATCTTCAAGTAGAATCCAAAGGAAGGGGGAAAGTATTGTCGAACGACGTAGCAAGGATCACTGGTGAGTGAAATTTCTCCTGGTGGAGTTGTTGTCAAGGGAGAAATGGTTTCGAGGGACTAACCGAGAGACATTTAGAAACTCTGCTTCTAATGTTCTCCTTGATGTTCTAGACACCAATATGAGGCTTCTGACTAGCCATCAATAGGTCATCAAGCGGAGGTCAGACTTCAGGATAGAGAAGACATCATAAGGGCAACTTCTAGAATAAGTCACATAAGATCCTTATGGAGAGTGGTTATTCTTGTTGTTTTCAAGAGGTTATGACATTAGACCTTCCGTCTAATTGTGTTAACCACGACATCAATCTTGTCGGATTTACAAAGAGACCTATGTCATGAATCCTTGAGAAACACTAACCATCATTGCTGCTTGAGATTCAACTTAGGTTAGGTGACTGAACATGTCCGAATAGAAATTTTCAACAGTTACCCAAAGAGGTAAAGTTGCTAGATTCTCAAGTTCTTGACTACAATGTCAAGCTCGAAAAGATTGAGATAGATTGCATAATCCATGTGGTTACGACTGCCAAAAGGCAATTGCGTGCATATGCACTTGCAATGTAACACCATTGAGTCATTGTGGGGACATCAAAGAATATAATGAAGTTATTAAGCTTCTTCTGTTTGAACAAACCAGTCAGTGGCTTGGTGTGCATAGAGAAACTTTTCAAGGAATGGAGGTAACAACCTGCCATCTCAAGAATATTCTGCACATTCATGACCAACTTGCGATCATTCCCGGGGAAAACGAAGGGAACCCTTCTCGGATACATGGCGACATCTTTCAACAAATGCACGTGAACCAGAGAAGATCACTTCCAACATACAGAACACATACTTCGTGATAACACAAAGATGGTTCTTAAAGTTTCCAACATTAGTGCCATATATTCAATATGAACCTCTTTAGAAATGGAGAAAATAAGAATGTCATCGATGGGCTCAACAACAAACTTATCAAGATACTCCAATGAGGGACTCACATGTTGCATGAACGAGGCAAAAGTATTGGTCAGACCAAAGAGCATGGAGATATACTCAGGTAAAACACCATGAGTAGAAAACACCATCAAGATAGTCCTTGGAACTGAGTTTGATTTGTCGATAGCCCAAGCTCAAATCAAATATGGGGAAAATAACATATCCATAAAGGAAATACTTCCTTGCTCCAACACGAATAAAGTCAGACATCCCTTTAAGAAGGAACAAGTATGATAGAGATTTTGTCTTACAACTCTCCAAGTTGTTGTTTAATGTCAACCAACTAGTCCAGGATGTCCAGTACGGTTTCTTGTAGAAGTAGTGATTCAGAGAACCAGCTTACTCACGAACTTGAAAACACGGTCATGTGTCAACATGGCGATACTTCTAGAAAGACATCCAGAATATCACGAACCACCGATATGTCACTGAGTTCGAGAGGGAACTTGCTTCATAAGGAAAGCGATATGGTCTTGAGAGCTTCGGCACGAACCTAACTCTTTGACCGAAGAAGGTGTGCCTAGATTACATACTAGGGAACACAGTCAAATTTGGCATAGTGATCGATTAACCAATCGTGTTTAGGATGACACAACTGTCCTTGGATTTCAAAGCAATGAGAATTACTAAGAATCTCGGATGGCTACATCAATACAAACACCCCAACATTCCCAAGCACGGATAGCTCGGAGGAAGGGCAAGTAAAGATATGTAAGAGCATCACTTCATCGATAAGGCCATGAGACTTGGCACGACCTATAGATATAAAAGAGTGTGACACTCTAAGGTAGAACAGACTAGAAGCTACTTAAGCCTTTTAATCTGCGGATTACAAGGCTTTGACCAAGTCCTAGAAATGGACGAGGTACCGGAGTTTGTTTCTCCTGACATACCGAAGTGGAATGTCTTGACAGACCACAGGGGTAACATGCACTAGAAGATTCCAATGCACAATTACAACTTGGCTGCTAATTAGCAGACAAAGGTCGGAAAGAAGCTAGGAGGAGGAACATGATCAGAATTAGAAATCCTAAGATGTAGATGCACAAGATAGCACTTTTGTTAAACTCATGCTGAAAAGAGAGGTGTGGCAGAGTCACAGACATAGATGTGAGACTCACAAAGAGCACTCTTGTCGTGATCCATTTGGTTCCATAAAAGAACCTCTACCATAGCTAATGGTAGGGAAGATATTTTGTTGCCGTAATTCAATCACGACAATGATAACAAGCTTTAAGGCTAGCTTGATTTGAGGTTATCCATCCTTATGTATGGTTTGACCATGGACAACAGGGGTCAATGGAATGGATCTTGGGTTAAAGGTCAGCATCATGTACTGAGGTTCAAAAGAACCCAGCACAATCCGGGACCTTCGGTTCAAGTCCAAGGGTTAAAATACGAAGAAAGGATTAACTACTATCTGAGTGACATAAAGGACACTACGAGGTAGCAATCACAAGGTAACTTTCGAGAAGCCATAGCTAGCTTCAGAAGTATCCAATAAAAAGGAAATGAGGCATCCAAGGTGAAAGAAAACCTCGAAGCCTAGAACAGAATAATGTGGAACCCACAAAATAAGAGATCATGATGGAAGGAGATCTCACTGTTGAAACGAAATAAAGAGATAACAAAGAACACACAAGAGTTTAGAGAACTCAACACTAGGTCAACTGGTTAAGAAACGACCTGCCCTTGAGGCACCTAAGTTTTGAAAGACCAGAAGAGATAGTTAAACTTTTTCAAATCAACTCAAGGTAAGGTGTGACACTGAATTAGAGCGATACCAGATAAGGAGTAAAAAGAATCCTAATCAGATTTTCGTAAATACTTTTAGCTTTCAAATAGTTTTCACAAACACTAGACTCAACATCGACCAGTAGAAAGGGTTTCCTACAGGCAGTCCTGCTCTGATACCAAAACCTGTCGAGAACCCCGGAGGAATGTAGGCTAGACAAACCCAGATCCTCATCTGGCATAAGCCTAACCTACATCTCTAGGGCCTACAGGGTGAGAATCGGTAACACAACAGTGACTCTACGACTCAAAGAGTAATGCAAGCTCATAACTGAGCGAAAAACCAAAGTATTACAAGCAGAGGTCACTGACCCGACATTTCATCAATCAACGGAAGCAAAGTTATGCTATTCTAAATAGCAAGATAGCAAAAGGCCTAAGAGGCCAGGAGCATAACGGCGACGTCCCAGCCCATAGATTCCAGGCTGCCACCTGGGAATCCCAAGCTACTCGTCGATGTCGACCTAGAAACCTTCATCTGTTGGAGCGACTTCGTCTGAAACAAAGCATGCAAAGCTGAGTACAGGGACTCAGCAAGACTTAGTACAACCTGTTAGCAAAGCGGGTATGCGAGGCTTTATGTGGAGCTCATTTTGCAGAAAGCCAGTTTTCCTTTGTAAAACAAGAGGGAGCAGAAGCTCGTCTACTCAGATCATTTTAAAAAGGGATAAGAGAGCGATATCTCTAGCTCTACTGATCATCATATTGAATCCACCAAATCTTCATCATATGCTGAACCTATCAACTAGGATCACCCTCTCGATACCCTGAGAAGGGATCCTTATCACACATTGATTCCAAGTTTTACGATTAGATTCATGTTGTCTATGATCACAGAATCCATCACCAAGTCGTCCGTAACCGTGGACACGGCTTTTCGAAAAGATTTACCCTGCAGGGGTGTACAACTTTACCCACACGCGCCGACCGACTCTTAGCACCGTACGTTACACACTTCCTTGGTGTGCCGGCAGAGGGTGGTCGACCAAAACCTTTCCCTTGCTTCGCCTATTCCATGAGTCAATCTAACTGGGGAACTCCGTCATCGTAGGTAGCCATTCTCCGAGGCGGTCCCGGTCATTGTGCGCAGGGGATCCAGTTCAATGCCTCCAGCATCCTTCACCCCGGCCACGTCCCTGTATGATGCACCTTTGAAAACCTTTTCCACGCCTTCGCCATGCAGAATGCCAAATGGAACTCGCAAACTAATTGACTCATGGGTAAGCTAGGCAAGTTCGGGCCAAGGGGTTCCCATGGGCCCCGTGTGGCTGTACGCTCAGTCTTGGTTCCGAAGGCGAGAACTCAGGTCCTAGTATCGGCGAGAACGAGTCAAATCACCACATCCCCATGTGGCGGCCCATCCAAGCCTTTAAACATGTTTATTAACATCACTGATCTTACCACGTCATCCTACCATACTAGGTTCATTCGCAGCTCTGATTCATCAACCGGATGGATCAGAAATCGTCAACTAAGCATGGCTAACCATAATCGATATATCGGCTCTAGCGATGCACACATAGCTCAAACCTAGTCTTGCTGGGAGCAGTGGATCAGAGTATTTAGGCTACAAGGATGGTAAATGCAACACACATAGGATACTATATCTGCCGATAAAACATATTGGAAACGAATGCAATATGTAGGAACCAGAAGTAAAAGCATTTCGAAATCATAATATGAACCAGGCTAGGGCTTGCCTTTGTCCCTGACAAACCAATATGGATCTTCGGAGATCCCATGCTTGACTTGTTCGTCGATGGACAAGTATTGAGTTGCGTCGTTGTCGATCTTCATCGTCTCGGCACTTGCTCGATCGATCGCGAAGAAGCAAATACCGGAAAGGTAAAACAGTAATCAACACATGGCACAATGCAATGCGCATAGAAATATGATGACATGACATGTTAATTAGTTATTGAAACTAACCCTAAGACATGTTCATCAATTTAAATAGGGCTGAATGCATAAAACACTGCATTTCGATAAACTCCCTAAAGTGGCATTAGATTGTTCTAACATAATTGTTAATTTAAGTTGTTGAAATATGCATGATTTTGACATAAACAGATGGAAGACATTTTTCTGAACATTTTGATGTCTTATTTGCATTTTTATGATTTTATATGAATTAGTTATGATTTTTACATGTTTACTTTATTTTCTGAAAACAGAGAACAGCAGAGTACGAAAATACTCTTTTAAACTCTCTGAAAACATCTTTCACAAAAAAAAAACTCTCTGAAAACATCTCACGAATTTTGTTAGCCATCACTGAGTTTAGATCTTCAGTTCTGTAGTTTTATACTGAAAACATGGATATAGAAACTAGTTCAAACATCAGGCTAAGCTGGTTGTTTGCACGGCTGTAGATGTGTAGGCATTGAAATAGAATTGGCACTCTCAACAGTAACATATTTTGCTGGTATTTGAATTTCGAATTGGCCTGTCCCAGTTTTGCAAGAATTGCCACAGCAAGAAAGGACTTTTTAGTGGGGATGGACATGACAGTACTGGATGTATTCTGAAGGTATTCATACTCATCCTTGACTAGGAGGAAATAAGAGATTCGCTGAAACTCCAGTTCAAAGACATGTACGTACAGGGACTATTGTTAGCATATCTCTCAAGTAGAATATAGCTCAGGCCAACTAGAAGGATTCTTTCACCTGATATGTTAACAAACAACATGGATCGATGCTCCCTTTCTGTTTGTTGCATGCTTCAGACTGAAACTCTGTACTACACCTCTCTCTTTCTCTCTGACTGAAAGTTACGGGAGTATATGTTGCTTTGATCTGGTTAGGTAATTATGTGATACACATATTCAGATAACCACTAAAGGTAGTTAAATCTAAGAAGTGATGCTACAGGAATGTTATCCAAGAGCAAGGCCATGTCAATAATTAGAAGATCTGAAGGTTCTCTCTTCTCATCTTAATAACTCTTTTCACTTTCAGGCATCAAGTCATCGTGTAAGGAAAACAGGGAAACGAATCTGGAACAAGGAAATATTGAGGGACTCACATACAGGCTGTACCTGTACTCAAAGATGCTGAAGAACACATCGGAGATGGTCCTGGTGGTTCCTTCTTCTCTCCCTCCTTGCCTCCCATGATGCCCTTGTTGCTCTGTTACTCCTCTGCTCCAGCGACGGATACTGGTGTCCCTCTTCGAGCGATTGGTCTCCTAAGTGGTCTGCATGGCTCGGAAGCTTGGTTCTTGGAGAGCTGGATATTTTGATCGGCAGTGCTGTGATGGGGAGATAACGATGGGGTGTGTTGGTCTGCTACGTTGGGGTGGAGAAGTACTAGCTGGTCACATCTCTTGAGGTGAAGTGCGGTGCTTTTCTCTGTATATTTTAGAAAGATGGTACTGTAGCTAGCTTATAGATATACATGGAGGATTGCTAGATATTTAGCTCCATCAATGTACAATACATGTGTGTGGTTTGAACTTAGTTGTAGCTGTAGATTGCGTTTGTTTGACCAACTATATTCGAAGACATTTTGACGACATTTAGAAGAGAGGGAGATTTGCATATCATTAGGGTTTTCCAAAATTAACTAATGCAAAATTTCTTAGGAAAACATGATGCTCATGAAATGATGCACAAACAATCCGAATTAGGGTTTCGCAAAAAGAGGGGTGTTATAAGGGTCGTCCAATTGCATATTTTTCTGAGAAACTTTCTGGTGCTAAGTTGAACTATCCAATATATGATAAAGAATTGTATGCTTTAATTAGAGTTCTTGAGGTTTGGCAACATTACTTGTGGCCAAAAGAATTTATCATACATTCTGATCATGAAGCTTTGAAATATCTGAAAGCTCAATATAACTTGCATAGGCGTCTTGCTAAGTGGGTTGAGTTCATTGAGTCTTTTCCATACATTATTAAGCAGAAGAAGGGAAAAGATAATATTGTTGTTGATGCTCTATCTAGGAAGAATATGCTATTAACTCAACTTGATGTTAAAATTCCTGGATTAGAGATATTATGTGATTTGTATGCCATTGATCATGATTTTGCTGAACCATATCGCTTGTGTGCTATTGGTAAAGCATGGGAAAAATATCACATACATGATGGGTTCTTGTTTAGAGCTAACAAACTATGTGTTCCAGAATCGTCTGTGCGTTTGCTCTTATTGCAGGAATCACATGCTGGAGGTTTGATGGGTCACTTTGGGCGTGAGAAGACGCTACTCATGCTCGCTGATCACTTCTATTGGCCAAAGATGAGGCGGGATGTGGACAGGTATGTGAAGAGATGCATTACTTGCAACAAGTCCAAGTCCAAGCTGAAGCCTCAAGGTTTGTATACTCCTTTACGGGCACCTACTACACCATGGGAAGACATTAGTATGGATTTTGTGTTGGGTTTGCCGCGTACTAAAAGAGGCCATGATTCTATATTTGTGGTAGTGGATAGATTTTCCAAGATGTCACACTTTATTTCCTGCCACAAGAGCGACGATGCGTCGCATATTGCTAACCTGTTTTTCAGGGAGATTGTACGACTACATGGAGTCCCGAAGACTATTGTTTCTGATCGTGACGTGAAGTTTATGAGCTACTTCTGGAAGACACTTTGGGGAAAGCTGGGGACAAAGCTACTTTTCAGTACTACTTGTCATCCTCAAACTGATGGTCAAACTGAGGTGGTGAATAGAACATTGTCACAACTGTTGAGATCCATGATCAAGAAGAACTTGAAGGAGTGGGAAGAGTGTTTGCCACATGTGGAGTTTGTTTACAACAGGGCGGTACATTCTACCACCAAGCTGTGTCCGTTTGAGGTGGTGTATGGTTTCAAACCCATTACTCCACTTGACTTGTTGCCTTTGCCCATACATGAGAGAGTCGATATGGAGGCATCAAAGCGGGCAGATTTTGTGCGAAAGATTCATGTGAAGATTAAAGAGTTGATAGAAAATAAAGGCAAGAGCAATGCTGCAAGGATGAACAAGAAGCGCAAGGAGATGTTGTTCAAGCCTGGAGATATGGTCTGGGTACATTTTCGCAAGGATAGGTTCCCGAAGCTGCGGAAGTCCAAGTTGCTTCCTCGTGGTGCTGGTCCTTACAAAGTGCTTGTCAAGATCAATGATAATGCATACTCAATAGATCTTCCACTTGATGAGTTTGGTGTCAGCAATTCTTTCAATGTGGCTGATTTGACACCATATGAAGGAGAAGACCTTGGAGCGTCGAGGTTGACGCCTTTTGAAGGGGGGAGATGATGAGGACATCCCTACCACACTACTACCTCCGTCATTGCAAGATGAAGATGAAGCTGTTGTGAAGCTCAAGTCCAATGAAGTTAGATTGGACCTATTACAAGGGCTCGTGCGAAGCTACTTAAACAACTGGTGAACTTGTTCCTAAACGATACTTTGAGTGATGAGAACTTTATACTGCCTAAGTCTTGTTACTTATGTATGATCAGGTATGAAGAGGGAGCAAGCATCGCACGAGGAGGAGAGGAGCAGCTGGACGTGAAGATGGACGTGAAGCTGGACATGGAGCTGAACATGAAGACATTCCATGGTCGCGCGAGGGAGGAGCGGGAGGCATGCGCGAGAGAGGAAGCCAAAGTCCATGCCGGCCCAGCATTCGGTCAGACCGGCCGCCACGCCGGCGCGGCCGGTCCCTGGCCCGGTCCAACCGGGCCGCATGCCGGATCCACCCGGCGCCAACCGGATGATGCGCCTATGCCAACCGGGGGGTGTACTGTAGGACAATTCCCGCACCCGGTCAGCACCCAGCGCCAGGCCCGGTTTGAACCGGCTGGCCCGGTCCCAGGCCCGATCGACCGGCCCCTAGACCGGCCGAGTCCGAGTCTGTCTCGACCAGATCTATTCTGGGTCGGTTATTTTTGTATCTTTTCGACCTGAGGTCGTCCTGAACGCCTATATAAGTGCCCAGGACACCCCATAATAGCTTTAGACCACGTTTAAGATAAACCCTAGTTCATAGTTGTTTGCTACGCAAAACTATTGATACCAACTCTCCAATTCGCATCGATCTGGAGTTTTATGCTACTGAAAGTTTGTGTGATCTCGCTGTTCCATTGGGGATTAGAAGATTGCAATCTACCGCTTCGTGGTCAGCGGCTACGTGCGCAAGTGTGTGGAGTTGCGAATATCTTGCAGGGTTGAGAGCTGTTGCATTGGCGACAGGAATCAATCGAGAGACTTCGTCGACATCATACAATTTATCTACCTCATATCATCGATTCCATCCGCTGCATTCATCGCGTGTTCATCACCACCCGTTGCTTACTGAGAAGATCGGGCAACCCCTTATCATGTAGTGCAATAACAGTTACCCGAAGGGTAATGCCC
This sequence comes from Lolium rigidum, assembly GCF_022539505.1. Classification (NCBI taxonomy): domain Eukaryota; kingdom Viridiplantae; phylum Streptophyta; class Magnoliopsida; order Poales; family Poaceae; genus Lolium; species Lolium rigidum. Next base: position 190,924,151 of record NC_061513.1, on the reverse strand, counting down.
ACGTCAGTAGCCCCCGAGTGTCTGGCCGAAGATACTTCGGGCAGGGACTAAAGCATGCCTCTGTCGAATGTTTGTCTCACCCGACAAATCTTGATCTTCTTGTAACAGTAGCATCTTCTTCTATCGGGTGCGCGTCCAGCGCTCCCGATGGGAGTAGCCCCCGAGTCTAGGTACGGATGCTTGCAACCGTGCGTAGACTCAAGTTGTACTACTCGAATGTTTTCTTCTGTCAAAGCTTTCTTCGGGTCTCCAAAGGTCACCCGATACATTTATATCGGGGCTTTAATTTTTTCAAATAAGGTTTAGTACATAAAGGATTTTGAGTAACGTGCCCAGCTTTGCTAGTTAACTGCCGATGGCAAAACAACGCTACCCTACACAGAATCAAGTCCCCGGGCATGATCCTGGAGTGCAAAAAACTTTCGTCGGGTGTGCAATCAGCACTCCCGATGGGAGTAGCCGCCGAGACTGGGCGCGGGTGCTTGCAACCGAGTGCAGACTTAGGACAAACAGTTTGAATATTTCAATCTTTCTTCAGATACTCCTGATGCGATCTTCCTTGCAAAAAGTCTTCGAGTCTGAATTATATCGGGTGCGCGACCAGCGCTCCCGATGGGAGTAGCCCCCGAGTCTAGACATGGATGCTTGCATACGTGTGTAGACTCAAGTCGATCCACCCGATGGTTTTAATTTTTTTCTTCGGATGCTTCATACGGAGTCGACACTTTCCATGACATCATTGATGACGTCGCCACTACTGCGACTTGATTGACAGGACGTGACCTGACGGGCCCACCCTACTTCTGCACGGTCAATTTTAGGAAATGACTAGTGCTTGTGCATTTACCGAGGCGCCCCCTCGATTTCCTCGCGTAGTGGGAGTAATGGGCCGCCGGTTCCGTTTTTCTTACAAGGACACGTGTATGACTGGATCTTCGTCCACCTCCCCACGATAGCTTGGATTTATGGCCACGATTTCCCAACAGTCCTCGTTATAAATAAAGGACCTTTTCACCATTTTCACTTTTCACGCCTCCATACTGCTCATCTTCTTCCTCAATCTTCTCTCTCACCTCTATTCCGGCTCCCAAGAACTTCAAACGCTATGGGCAAGAAGAAGGGAACCGCCGAGCCAGGTTCTTAGTCAGGTGTGGGCAAAGTCAGCCGCGATTGGTGCGCCTCCACCATTTCCAATCGTGATGTGAACAAACTGCGCACTCTTGGCTTTATCTCATCAGCCAATGACGACATTCGTCTCCCAGGTTCATCTTCTCGCCCAAAGCCTCCCAAAGGCTTCACTGTTATGTTTGTCGCCTTCTTATTTCGTGGGCTTTCTCTTCCTGCCCGCGAATTTCTTCGCTCCCTTCTCTTTTTCTATGGGATCCAGCTTTGGCAGCTGACCCCAAATTCCATTCTTCATCTCTCCATCTTCATCACTTTATGCGAGGCTTTCCTCGGCATCGACCCCCATTGGGGTTTGTGGAGGAAAATCTTCTATGCCAAACGCCACAACGGCAATGACGGTCCCCCCGTTGTTGGCGGTGTCGGCTTTGTCGTTAGAAAGGAGGTTAATTACCTCGATTACCTAATGAAGGAGTCAGTCCAGGGCTGGCGACAGAAATGATTCTATCTGCGAGATGTTCTAGTATCTGGACGACGCTCCAACCTTCCTTTATTCGAAGACGTCTTGGTGGCCACGCCGAAGAAGTGCTTGCGAAACATCCTGACTGCCGAAGAAAGCGCTATAGCCAATCAACTGTTCGAACAGGTCGTAGATCTGAAGAATGCAAGAGGTCTAACAATGTGCGGCACTGAGGTAGTCTCAGTGTTTCTAAAACGTCGGGTGCAACCATTGATGTCTCGGCCTCACCAATTGTGGATGTATGTTGGCAAAGATGATAAGTCAAGAGTTAGCTCATTCGACCTGTCGGATGAGGAACTCCGTGACGAGGTGCGACGCCTTACTCGCTTCAGCCAGAAGGACAATATTGTCCTGACTTCGGCCCGCCTTCCATATGATCTCAAGCATCTTCCAGCCAAGGTAATCTTCATCGCACTTGTTCCAATTGTTGTTCTCATTTTGTCATCCGACCTTTTATTAACTTCTTTATCTGTCGACAGGCTTCTACCATCGCTCAATTGTACCCTCCTACACCCGAAAGTGGGGTAGAACTAGAGGATGATGATGACGATTCGGAAGAAACCGAGGATGCACAGCACGCTCTCGAGGATAGCGACGTGCAAGGAGACGAAGCCCCCGAAGACGATGCTCACACTAGGGATAGGCGGCACAGAAGGATCAACGAAGACTTGATGACGACGGCTGAATCGAGTCCTAGCGGACAAGATGATGATGCCGATGAAACTGCGTTGCCTCCTCTAGCTGGAAAGAGTTCGACAGGCTTTTTTGCTGTCGAAGATGACTTAGATCTGTGAGTATCTATTTTTCCCTTTGTAACCATCTTCCTTCAATTCATGTAACGCATGTCCTTGTTTTCAAGCAGCTCTGACGATGATGATGATGATGAAGTCCCTCTCCCAAAGAGGGCTAAGTTATTTTCTGGAAAAACTGAGTCAGATCCTTCGCCTGCCGCTCCAACGCCGCCCTCAAGGACGACTGTGGTGAAGATTCATGTGTCGAAGGTTATCCCTTCTGCTGGCGCCCCCGTTCCTCCAGCTGCCCGTGATCATGTAAGTAAACCACTTAGCTCGATATTATTTTACAGTTGATTTCCGAATTTGGCTAAGACTCTTTATCTTCTTTCTTGCAGCCGATTTATGCCACAGTTGACACTGTGGCATATTTCACTGATCAATTTACTCGCCTGGAGTCAGAGAATGTTCAGCTTCGAAAGGCCATCAAAGTTTCGGCTGATCAAGTGCTGGAAGCTAACAAGCTCACAGCCGATGCTCAGAATGAAAACATTCTGCTGAAAGATGAGCTAAAGAAGCTGAAGAAGAAGATGAAGGACGAGCAAGATGCTAGACGCGAAGCTACCATTGCAGTCGATGAAAAAGAAGGCGCCCTCCGCGAATCTATCACGAACTTGCTGAGTAAGTTCCTTTTTGCTTAATGCATGGTATTTTCTAATACTATCCTCTGGATTGCTTATTCATGCTTTTCCAGATGCTGCCGATGTACCTATCAATCGAGCCCGCAAGCTTCGGGAGGATTCAATGTCTGACGCCCTTTCTCTTGCCACAGACTCCAATATCCAAGTCCTTGGTGTTTTGCAAAAAACCAAGGGAGCATTGTCGAAGTTATTCTCGATGATATTCCCGAAAATGAAGCAAAACAAGACTCTTGGCGAGATGGCAGACACTTTCTTCGTCGACTCTTCCGAGGCTATAGAGGTACTTAAGCGACGCTCCCGTCTGTTTGGGGCGGTTCTTACTTTCCAACGCTGATGGGTCATGGGCTAGGCTCCGATTTGGTAAAGTTGCCCAAGGCACTGCCCGTTGATGACGACAATTGCCTAGTCAACCTTGAGCCTTTCAAACAATCGGCAGTGACATGTGCTAACCAGCTCCCCAAGTTAGTCGATGAAGAGAAGACCAAAGTTGTGCCTGAAGCTGCTCCTGGTTCATCATCGGCTCAACCTTGATTGGATTCTTGCTCTGTTGCTGTAATTAAGTCCTGATACGATTTTAATCTAGTCCTGTTTTGTACTGGCTCTGTTGTCAGTGTCAACAATCTTTTGAATGTAATATATGCACTCCCGATGGGAGTTTTTGTCCATGCTTTTCTGAACCGAGAGTTGTGCTGCAGATTCCTTCAACTTCTTCTCGTGCCGATCCTTCTTTAAATTCTTTGGCTAGTGATGAATTCGATCTTGTTCGTGGTTTGCGTGATCAAATATCTCGACTAAACAAAGACATAACCAACCTTCACGCAATGGCAGCATTGGTGAAAAGAAAGAGCGAGATTGCTACCGCAATCGAACAGCATGCTCTTGACCGCCTCCGTGTTGCTACTGAAAGCTTAAGCTGTAAGTATCTGATCACCTTCCGACTTTTATCGAAATATTTACTTGAACACCCTTCTGCTGACTGGCTTTTGTTCTTCAATAGTCGTGGCCTTCGATGAATCAGAAGAGAATAGGAGGATCCATGAAAAGATCGAGGCGATGACTGATGTCGCTCACCCGAAGCACGAATTATGGTCCAATCGACCGAAAGCCGCTGCTATGGCTAAATTTGAACATCGAGCGGAGAAGGTGCAATATTACTTTGATAAGTACAATGGTCATCTCTCGATGGTATGGAGAACCTTGTTTCCATTGGACCAAGCACCCGAGACTTTATCTGCATTGTTCAACCGATTCAAGACTCCAGAAAGAATTCGATTGTTGGTGCGGAAGGAACTTCTAGCCGGGGCTGAACTTTCTCTTGCTTCAGTTTTAGCGTGTCATCCGACCTTAGATTTGGAGGCTATAGCAAATGCCAATAGGAGATTAGACCAGTATTATGCTATAGCCAGAAATCCTGCATATGTTATTATTTCCCGGATGGAAACATGGATCGAGAGGGATTTGAAGGCCCGAGAAGATCATGAAAACCTGCCATAAACTTATGTACACATATATAATGACCTTGCGTTGCAAGGGGTAATCCCGTGTGTATCTTGATGCGTGTTTATACATCATTTACTTTTTTGAATTTGTTAATTTGATTAGAAAGTTTTTGTCGAGGGCGGCTGAGTGATCAAGTCAGCCTGCTCACCCGACAACTCCGTTGTAATTTCATTATTTGCAGAGTCGATATGTAAGTATTGTAAGAGCGACACCCATCGAGTGAACGAGGGATTTATGCGCTTGGCTTCGTTACACGGTGCACCGGTATGAGCCTTTTTGTAAGTAATAATATGTCCATCAACTGAAGCACTCGCGTATTATCTTGAGGCTTGGATGGTTTGTTGCGTATTGATAACCATAGCTCCCGGTGGGAGTATTAATTAATTATCGATACTGTAATAATTCCTTCCAACACTAGAATATTATCGAGTTAGCTGTGAAGCACATAATTTTAGCCAACGCTCCTGATGGGAGTAGGAGTTAATAAAAGAGAACCCAAACAGTCGTTCGAATGATAAGCTTTAAACAATAAGGGTGGACGCCCAATCAAGAATTTTATTCATAATATAGGACAGGCTAAGAAGCTGTCACGTAACAAGTAAGGAATAGCTAAATCCTATGCGTAGAATCGTCGCAAGTGTCCAACATTCCATGGATTTTCGACGTCTTCACCCGAGGCTGGGTTCTTGAGACGGTAAGTTCCTCCTGGTATCACTTTAGTGATTATGAACGGTCATTACCACGGAGATTCGAGCTTCGGAGGTCTCTCTTGCTTTAATTGTAGTACCATATCGCCAACACTGAAGCTTCGATTACGTACTCGTCGGCTGTAGTAATTTCTTAACGCCTGCTGGTACACCGTTGTTCGTGCTAAGGCAATGTCTCGAGCTTCGTCAAGGAGGTCCACAGCGTCTTGCAGTGCATTGATGGAGTTTGTTTCTGTGTATGCAGTCACCCGAGGGACTTCAAAGCGAACATCGGCTGGTAGAACTGCTTCGGCTCCATAAACGAGAAAGAACGGAGTATACTGAGTCGACCTGTTTGGTGTAGTGCGCAAGCTCCAAAGTACAGATGGCAATTCTTCGACCCATGCTCCAGCTGCGCCCGTAAGGCGTTTTTTAATACCATCACATATTAAGCCATTGATTCTTTCGACTTTACCATTGGTTTGAGGATGTGCAACTAAAGTGAATTTCAATTTGATACCACCATCGTCACAGAATTTACGAAACTTCTTGGAGTCGAAGTTAGTTCCATTGTCTGTAACGATGTTGTGAGGCATGCCAAACTGACAAGTTATTCCCTTAAAAAACTGGACAGCAGTTTCAGTTGTTTGATCTCTGACTGGTACAACTTCGATCCATTTAGTGAACTTATCGACTGCGACCAATAGATATGTGTGCCCCCCAGGAGATGATCTCGGCAGCGGACCAACTTGATTGAGTCCCCATTGCGTGAAGGGCCAAGCCAAAGGTATGGTCATTAGATCTGTTGCAGGAGTGTGTGGCTTTGGCGCAAAACATTGTCAAGGATCACACTTCCGCACTAGGTCTCGAGCATCAGACGCTGCTGTTGGCCAATAAAATCCTGCTCTAAAAGCTTTGGCCACAAGGGCCCTGCTACTTGCATGATGAGCACAAGTTCCTTCGTGTATTTTGCGTGGTAGAGCGTTTCCATTGTTAATGGCAATGCACCTTTGAAAGATACCAGAGATACCGCGCTTGTAGAGTTCACCGTTTACTATGGTGAAGGCTTTAGACCGTCTCACGATACGCCTGGCTTCCACTGGATCCTCCGGTACCCTTTGTTCTATTAGATATGCTAAAAAAAGCTTAGTCCAAAGAGGCTCAAGAAGAAGGACCTGCTCTGTAGGTTGCAATGTAGGATCTTCGACATCTTTTTGCAGTTCTGCTCCTGAATCATCAGTCGATACTTTTGGAGGTGCCGACACTTTTTCCTTGATCGATCGCTGAGTGATAACTTCATAAAATACTCCATCTGAAATAGGGGAGCACGTGGACCCTATATTTGCCAGAGCGTCGGCTTCCTCATTGCTGGCTCTACCGATGTGTTTTAGTTTGCACCCTTCAAATTTGGCTTCCATATTCTGGTATAATTGGCGGTAGGCAATCATATTATCACTGATTGCATCACACAAGTTCATCGACTGCTGCACCACAAGATTTGAATCTCCATAAATTTCCAAGTGAGTTGCTCCACACGCCTTGGCCATTCTCATTCCGTGCAACAGTGCTTCGTACTCTGCTTCATTATTTGTAGGCAGCGAGAAATTCAGGCGTAGGATATACCTCATCTTGTCCCCTAGTGGTGAGATCAATATTACTCCTGCACCCGCACCTGTACTCCGCTTCGACCCATCAAAGTACATTGTCCATGACCCAGACATGTCGGGTGCTGCCGGAGTTTGCGATTGAATCCAATCAGCCAAGAAATCTGGGAGAACTTGAGATTTGATTGCCGTCCGATTGAGGTAGGTTATGTCGTGTGGTTCTATCTTGATAGCCCATTGAGATAATCTACCCGAAGCCTCTGGGTTAGTAAGTATATTCCTCAATGGTGCTTCGCTTACCACAATAATCGGGTGCTCCGTAAAGTAATGTCGCAGTTTACGTGCTTTCCTCCATATGGCATATGCTAACTTCTGGTGATGAGGATATCTCTGCTTTGCTGGCGTGAGTACCTAGCTGAGGTAGTAAACGGGTCGTTGCACACCATGAATTCTCCCTGCCTCTTCTCGCTCAACAACTAGGACCATGCTAAAGACCTGCAGCGTTGCTGCTATATACATGAGCATTGTCTCTTTTTCATGTGGAGTTACGAGTACTGGGGATGTCAACAAAATCTTTTTCAATTCATTGAAAGATTTCTGCGCTCATCCATCCACTCGAACTTTTCTGATTTCTTCATCAACAGATTAAAGGGCAAAGCTTTCTCTCCCAACTTGGCGATGAATCTACTAAGTGTTGTCAATCGTCCTGCCAATTGTTGCACTTGATGCAAATTCTTCGGCGGTTCCATGTTGAGGATAGCTTTGATCTTCAAAGGATTGGCCTCTATTCCTCTAGCTAAGATGAAGTACCCGAGTACTTGTCCTCCTGGCACTCCGAAGAAACATTTCTTCGGGTTCAGCTTAATTTTGTATCTGTCGAGATTGTCGAAAGTTTCTCGCAGATCGTCGATGAGGGTAACTGCATACTTGGTTTTAACCACGATATCGTCAATGTAGACTTCGATATTCCTACCCATCTGCTCCCCGAGACAAGCTTGCATGCACCGCTGATAAGTTGCGCCTGCGTTTTTTAACCCGAAAGTCATAACGTTCTAACAGTAAACGCCGTGCGGGGTTATGAACGCGGTTAACTCTTGACTTCTTTCTTGAGCTTGATCTGATTATATCCGGAGTATGCATCGAGGAAGGAGAGACGATCGCATCCTGCAGTAGAGTCGACTATTTGGTTAATACGGGGCAGCAGAAAGTGATCCTTTGGGCAATGCTTGTTGAGACTTGTGTAATCGATACACATGTGAAGAGCTGTCGTATCTTTCTTCGGTATCATGACTGGGTTAGCTACCCACTCGGCTTCCTTGAGATCCCGAATGAATCCAGCCTTGCGGAGTCGACTAACTTCTTTGCCAATAGCTTTTCTTTTCGGTTCTGAAAAACGACGCATCGTCTGCCGTACGGGTTTGGCTTTGGGGTCAACATTGAGGGCGTGCTCAGCGAGTTCTTTGGGAATACCTGGCATGTCGGATGGTTCCCATGCAAATATTTCCCAGCACTCATGGAGGAACTCGATAAGCGCGCTTTCCTATGCGACAGTAAGGTCTGCCGAAGTGTTGACTGTCTTCTTCGGGTCAGAGGGATGCACTTGCTGTTTCTTTGCCTCCTTTGCGACATCAAATTCATTGAATCTTACGTTCCGATTATCGGCTGGTGGCTTCGCGTGATCTGTGACAGCGTCGAGTGCGTTGAGTTCTCCTTGACGCCAAACTTCGAGGCGATCTTCTGGAAATCCCTGTCGCAGCTGTCAGAACGAGAAAAACTTTCGTGAACGGTTATTGTTGTCCCGTTATTGTCTGGCATCTTCAGCTTTAGATATGCGTAATGAGGTACCGCCATGAATTTGGCAAATGCTAGTCTGCCGAGGATGGCATGATATTGAGATTCCCAATCAACCACTTCGAATTCGAGCTTCTCCTTTCTGAAGTTGTTGGGTGTGCCGAAAACTACGTCTAGTGATATTTTACCAAGGGGATAAGCGGGTCGGGTCGGGATGATGCCATGGAATCCTGTATCTGATTCTTTTAGCATATCAACTGTTAGGCCCATTGCCTTCATTGTGCTGGCGAATAACAGGTTCAGACCACTTCCTCCATCCATGAATACCTTGCTCATATTGTAACCTCCAATCTGTGATTCAAGGACTAGGGCAGCGTGGCCAGGCCTTGGAACGGCCTTCGGGTGATCCGCCTTGCTAAAAGATATGTTTTGATCTGACCAATCGATATATTCGGGTACCTCGTCCATAGCAACCTCTGCGTACTTCACTTCTCGCAAAAACTTTTTGGGTTCTCTCTTCGAAAAACTGGTTTTATGGATCATGTTGACCGGTCCACGAGATACTGGGAATACTTCGGTTGGTACGTACATGTCTCCTCCTTCTGGTATGTATGGTTCTGGTGGATAACTATAGGGTGCTGCCCTTTTTTCCACCGGGTGAACTTTCGCTGCCGTTTCGGCCCTAAGATCATCGCAAAACTGCCAAACCTCAAGGAACTGCCGACAATTTCTGAGCAGATGAGTGGACTTTTCAAGATTATGCTTCGGTTCGATGTAAGAATGCAGGTAACACGGTGCTTCAAGTTGCTTCGTGGCCGATAGGTAAAGTGTGCGAAGACGGTTCTTGTTCGGCTGCATGTTGTGACATCCTTGTTCATACTGTCGGGGGCGAGTCGGAGCTTGCTCCTCTTCTTCAGGGCGTGAATCCCTTCGTCTTTCCCTTTGCTCCTCTTTGCTGCCAAAACCGCTTCGGCTGCCCTCTCCCATGTTTCTAGGAAGGACTGCCAAAGCTGCTGCTGGCGTGGTATCATCTGGAACCGAAGTTCTTGGGCTTGGCGCGCTTGAACTAGGAAGGCGAAGAAACCCTCTAGAATCGATGATGAAGTGGACACCACCGAAAGTAGTATCCATGTTGCCGCGCGAATCCGTGGAGGTCGGATGCGATGCCTCAGAGCGCGGTGTGAACTCGAAGGATCCGCAGCGAACTGAGTTTCTTGGACTTGATGGCGTTGGTGACTCTAGCACGAACGCTGCAGACGTAATTGCAGCTGCCGATGACCTGCCTTGTGCCGACAAATTTCCCACAGACGGTGCCAATTGTCGAGGGTACTGATACGTCTCCAACGTATCTATAATTTCTGATGTTCCATGCTTGTTTTATGACACTACCTACATGTTTTGCTCACACTTCATAATGTTTTTATGCGTTTTCCGGAACTAACCTATTAACAAGATGCCACAGTGCCGCTTCTGTTTTCTGTTGTTTTTGGTTCCAGAAAGGCTGTTCGGGCAATATTCTCGGAATTGGACGAAATCAACGCCCAGAACCTTATTTTCCCCGGAAGCTTCCAGAGAGCCAGAGTGGGACCAGAGGGGAGCCCTGAGGGCCCCACACATTGTGACGGCGTGGCCTAGGGGGCGCCCCCCTACTGTGAGGGGGCCCCGTGGCCCTTCCGACTCTGCCCATTCGCCTATTTAAGCCGTCCTGACCTAAAACCTCGATACGGATTGACGAAACTCCAGAAAGACTCCAGGGGCGCCGCCGCCATCGCGAAACTCCAATTCGGGGGACAGAATCTCTGTTCCGGCACGCCGCCGGGACGGGGAAGTGCCCCCGGAAGCCATCTCCATCGACGCCACTGCCTCCATCATGCTCCGTGAGTAGTTCCCCCGTGGACTACGGGTTCTAGCTATAGCTAGTTGGTACTCTCTCCCCCATGTACTTCAATACAATGATCTCATGAGCTACCTTACATGATTGAGATTCATCTGATGTAATCGGTGTTGTGTTTGTTGGGATCCGATGGATTGTTACATTATGATTAGTCTATCTATAAAGTTTGTGAAGTTATTGTTGCTACAATCTTGTTGTGTTTAATGCTTGTCTCTAGGGCCCGAGTGGCATGATCTTAGATTTAAGCTCTATACTTATTGCTTAGATTGTATCTACAAGTTGTTTGCACATGTCTATGTCAACCCGAGGCCCCAGAGTGACAGCAACTGGGATAACCGGAGGGGAAGGCTTAGATATGAGGATCACATGTTTTCACGGAGTGTTAATGCTTTGCTCCGGTGCTCTATTAAAAGGGGTACCTTAATTTCCAGTAGATTCCCTAGAGGCCCGGCTGCCACCGGCTGGTAGGACAAAAGATGTTATGCAAGTTTCTCATTGCGAGCACGTATGACTATATATGGAAAACATGCCTACATGATTAATAATCTTGATGTTCTGTCTTAATGCTATTTCAATCCTATCAATTGCCCAACTGTAATTTGTTCACCCAACACTTGTTATTGGAGAGTTACCACTAGTGTAGATAGCTGGGAACCCCGGTCCATCTTTCATCATCATATACTTGTTCATACATGTCATTGGAAGTAGTATCAACTATTTTCTGGTGCCATTGCTCTCATATTACTGCTACTGCTGCTGTGTTACTGTTACTACTGCTCTCATATTACTGCTGCTTTCACATCACCCCTGTTACTAGTGCTTTTCCAGTGCAGCTGAATTGACAACTCAGTTGTTAAGGCTTATAAGTATTCTTTACCTCCCCTTGTGTCGAATTAATAAATTTGGGTTTTACTTCCCTCGAAGACTGTTGCGATCCCCTATACTTGTGGGTCATCAAGACTATTTTCTGGCGCCGTTGCCGGGGAGGCATAGCTCTACTCATAAGTTCACCTGGGGAGTACACTCCACCTCTCTCTCTGTTTTTATTTTATTTTGTTTTGCTTAGTTTACTTTTGCCTAGTTTATTTGTGCTTAGTTTATTTCTTTCTAGTATTATTTTGCTTAGTTTACTTTTGTCTAGTTTGTTTTTGTCTTGCTTTACTTTTCTCATATACCCAAAAATCCATAAAAATTTGAAAAACCTAAAATTAAAAATTGTTGTTATGGGAGAACCCACAACCTATTTGGAGCTTATAGTATTATATAATAATTATAGAGAATCAAGAAAGGGTAAAGTTATGAGTGCTATGATAGAAAAATTGAATACAATTGCTAAAATCTTGCTTAAACGCCATGATATAAATTGTTGCTCTAAAGAGGATACTAAACATCTTAAATTTCAATGTGGCTTTATGATACGTCCCCGACGTATCCATAATTTCTGTCGTTCCATGCTTGTTTTATGACAATACTTACATGTTTTGCTTGCACTTTATGATGATTTCATGCATTTTCCGGAACTAACCTATTAACAAGATGCCACAGTGCCGGTTCCTGTTTTCTGCTGTTTTTGGTTCCAGAAAGGCTGTTCGGGCAATATTCTCGGAATTCGACGAAACGAAGACCAAACCTCCTATTTTTCCCGGAAGCGTCCAGAACACCGAAGAAGAGTCGGAGAGGGGCCAGAGGGCCACCACACCATAGGGCGGCGCGGCCTGGCCTGGGCCCGCGCCGGCCTGTGGTGTGGCGCGCTCAGGTGCCCCCTGCGCCGCCTCTTCGCCTATAAAACCCCTTTCGACCTAAAAACACCGTAACTCTTGACGAAACTCCAGAAAGACTCCAGGGGCGCCGCCACCATCGCGAAACTCCAATTCGGGGACGAAGTCTCTGTCCCGGCACCTGCCGGGACGGGGAAGTGCCCCGGAAGCCATCTCCATCAACGCCATCGCCTCCATCATGCTCCGTGAGTAGTTCCCCCATGGACTACGGGTTCTAGCTGTAGCTAGTTGGTATTCTCTCCCCCATGTACTTCAATACAATGATCTCATGAGCTGCCTTACATGATTGAGATTCATCGATGTAATCGGTGTTGTGTTTGTCGGGATCCGATGGATTGTTACGTTATGATTGTCTATCTACAAAGTTTATGAAGTTATTGTTGCTGCAATCTTGTTATGCTTAATGCTTGTCACTAGGGCCCGAGTGGCATGATCTTAGATTTAAGCTCTATACTTATTGCTTAGATTGTATCTACAAGTTGTATGCACATGTCACTGTCCGGAACCAATGGCCCCGAAGTGACAGAAATCGGGACAACCGGAGGGGATGGTAGTGATGTGAGGATCACATGTTTTCATGAAGTGTTAATGCTTTGCTCCGGTGCTCTATTAAAAGGAGTACCTTAATATCCAGTAGTTTCCCTTGAGGCCCGGCTGCCACCGGCTGGTAGGACAAAAGATGTTGTGCAAGTTTCTCATTGCGAGCACGTACGACTATAATTGGAAAACATGCCTACATGATTAATGATCTTGATATTCTGTCTTAATGCTATTTCAATCCTATCAATTGCCCGACTGTAATTTGTTCACCCAACACTTGTTATTGGAGAGTTACCACTAGTGTAGATAGCTTGGGAACCCCGGTCCATCTTTCATCATCATATACTCGTTCTACATGTCAATCTGTTTTACGGTGCCATTGCTCTCATATTACTATTACTGCTGCTGTGTTAATGTTACTATTGCTCTCATACCACTGCTACTTTCACATCACCCCTGTTGCTAGTGCTTTTCCAGGTGCAGCTGAATTGACAACTCAGTTGTTAAGGCTTATAAGTATTCTTTACCTCCCCTTGTGTCGAATCAATAAATTTGGGTTTTACTTCCCTCGAAGACTCGTTGCGATCCCCTATACTTGTGGGTCATCAAGACTATTTTACGGCGCCGTTGCCGGGGAGGCATAGCTCTACTCATAAGTTCACACTGGGAGTACACTCTACATCTCTCTCTGTTTTATTTTGTTTTGTTTTGCTTAGTTTACTTTTGTCTAGTTTATTTGTGCTTAGTTTATTTCTGTCTAGTATTAGTTTGCTTAGTTTACTTTTGCTTAGTTTATCTTTGTCTTGTTTTATTTGTCTCATATACCCAAAAATCCATAAAAATTTGAAAAACCAAAAAATTAAAAACTGCTGTTATGGGAGAACCAACAACCTACTTGGAGCTTATAGAATGTTATAATTATTATAGAGAATCAAGAACTGGTAAAATAATGAGTGCTATGATAGAAAAATTGAATACAATTGCTAAAATCTTGCTTGAACGCCATAATATAAACTGTTGCTCTCAACAGGATACTAAACATCTTAAATTTCAATGTGGCTTTAGTGAGGAATTTTTTATTCAGAACTATAATCGGAATTGCTATATTCATTATGGGTTCGAAGAGGTAGAACAATTTGTCTTATTTATGGGAGCCTCCGAGATAGAATCCTTCATGGTTGAGAATTATGAAACTTGTGTTGTTTGTAAGGGCCTTAAAGATTATGTCTCTACTATTCTTAATTCTTGCATAGAATGCTACAGTAGGAATCCTTATATCCTTGATTATAAAGAGAGACACATTAATGCACAAGAATGCACTCACAATTTGCAGGAACCGGTGGAAGAAGAAATTGATGAACCTGAAAGCTCATTGGATGAAAAAGAGGAGGAAATTGAACCTGAAAGCTCATTGGATGAAAAAGAAGAGGAGAGCGACGAACAAAAGGAGGAAGAATGGATTAGCTACCCATGTCAACCTTCTAATGAGAGTAACTCTTTATCTCTTACACTATTTGATTGTCCTCCATACTTACCGGAAGAGGTTGAATGTTATGTTCCTGTGGATTCTCTTGAAATAGTACCTATGAGTAATACTTGTGAGAATGATTATGCTACTGTTATATATGATAATCCATGCTACTTTGATAAATCTTATGATAATGCTTTGTTTGTGCCTGATGTCGAAATGCATGGTACTCAAGAATTTTGTTTGGCAAATGTCTATGATAAGGCTCTAGATGATGGTCCTATGTTACTTGATAATATTAATTGTACTACTAATGAAAATGGGATTGGAGAGTTCTTGACTTATTCTATGAGTCCCATATCTATTGAGATTGATCAACTACCTTGTTATATTATTAATAAAAGTAAGTTTGAAAGTTTTAATTCCACTATTCTTGAACTTGATAAAAATTATGTGTTTGGAAATCATGAAAAGTATGCTGCATGTGATAGCTATATTGTTGAGTTTGTTCATGAAGCTACTGAAAATTATTATGAGAGAGGAAAACATGGTTGTAGAAATTTTCATGGTGCTAAAACACCTCTCTATGTGCTTAAAATTTTGAAGTTATTCTTGTTTTATCTTCTTATGCTTGTCACTTTGTTCTTCATGAATTTATTTGTGTACAAGATTCCTATGCATAGGAAGCATGTTAGGCTTAAACTTGTTTTGGATTTGCCTCTTGATGCTCTCTTTTGCTTCGAATACTATTTCTTGCGAGTGCATCATTAAAACTGCTGAGCCTATCTTAATGGCTGTAAAGAAAAGAACTTCTTGGGAGATAACCCATGTGTTATTTTGCTACAGTACTTTGTTTTATATTTGTGTCTTGGAAGTTGTTTACTACTGTAGCAACCTCTCCTTATCTTAGTTTTGTGTTTTGTTGTGCCAAGTGAAGCCTCTAATCGAAGGTTGATACTAGATTTGGATTACTGCGCAGAAACAGATTTCTTTGCTTGTCACGAATCTGGGTCTAATTCTCTGTAGGTAACTCAGAAAATTATGCCAATTTACGTGAGTGATCCTCAGATATGTACGCAACTTTCATTAGTTTTGAGTTTTCTGATTTGAGCAACGGAAGTATTTTATTAAAATTCGTCTTTACTTGGCTGTTCTGTTTTGGCAGATTCTATCTCTGTTTTTGCATTGTCTCTTGTGGACTTTAAGCGAGGTTTTCTAGACGTAGAGGGCTGTAGCTAATGTTTTATTGAGTTCTTGCAATGTGCCACTACAGGACCAAGGTGGATTCAAATTTTTTGAGTACTAACCCCTCTAATGAAGTTTGTGAGAAGTTTGGTGTGAAGGAAGTTTTCAAGGGTCAAGAGAGGAGGATGATATATGATCGAGAAGAGTGAAAAGTCTAAGCTTGGGGATGCCCCCGTGGTTCATCCCTGCATATTTCAAGAAGACTCAAGCGTCTAAGCTTGGGGATGCCCAAGGCATCCCCTTCTTCATCAACTTATCGGGTTCCTCCCACGAAACTATATTTTTATTCGGTCACATCATATGTGCTTTACTTGGAGCGTCTGTGTGTTTATTTTCATTTTGTTTATGTTTGAATAAATTCGGATCCTAGCAATCCTTGTGTGGGAGAGATACACGCTCCGCTTTTTCATATGAACACTCGTGTTCTTCGTTTTACTTTTAATGTTCAATGATAAAAGTTGGAAGCTATTGCACTTATTTATATTTGGTTGGAAACAGAAAATGCCTCATCATGTCTTGGATAATTTGACACTTGGCAATTGTTTTGAGCTCTCAAGTAGATCATGATTAAGTTTTTTCATGTAGTCTAAGCCTATTAGTGGAGAACTACTTGTAGAGCTTGTTGAAATTGGTTTGCATAATTGATCTCTCTTAAGGTCTAGATATTTTACGGTAAAAGTGTTTGAGCAACAAGAAAGACAGTGTAGAGTATTATAATGCTTGCAATATGTTCTTATGTAAGTTTTGCTGTACCGGTTCATACTTGTGTTTGCTTCAAATAACCTTGCTAGCCCAAAGCCTTGTACTGAGAGGGAATACTTCTCGTGCATCCAAAATACTTGAGCCAACCACTATGCCATTTGTGTCCACCATACCTACCTACTATGTGGTATTTCCTGCCATTCCAAAGTAAATTGCTTGAGTGCTACCTTTAAACAATTCAAAATTTATTACCTCTGATT
Organism: Lolium rigidum; assembly: GCF_022539505.1. Lineage (NCBI taxonomy): Eukaryota > Viridiplantae > Streptophyta > Magnoliopsida > Poales > Poaceae > Lolium > Lolium rigidum. Next base: position 190,907,609 of record NC_061513.1, on the reverse strand, counting down.
TGTGTCAATGTTTTATAGCTCATGAGGAAGTATGTGGTGTTTATCTTTCAATCTTGTTGGGCAACTTTCACCAATGGACTAGTGGCTTCATCCGCTTATCCAATAATTTTGCAAAAAGAGCTGGCAATGGGATTCCCAGTCCCAAATTAATTAACCAAAATAGACACTCCTCCATGGTATGTGATTGTTGGACGGCACCCGAGGATTCGGTTAGCCATGGCTTGTGTAAGCAAAGGTTGGGGGGAGTGTCATCATCATAATAAAACTAAACTAAAAAGGCACTCCTTCATGGTATGAGATTGTTGGCAGGCACCCGAGGATTCGGTTAGCCATGGTTTGTGAAAGAAAGGTTGGAAGGAGTGCCACCCAAAAATAAAAAAAATTCATGGGAGCCGCTCTTTGAAGGGTTGTCTAGCAAGGGGGTTAGAGTGCCCATTACCATTCGTTGACAACAACAAACACCTCTCAAAACTTTACTTTTATGCTCTCTATATGTTTTCAAAACCAAAGCTCTAGCACAAATATAGCAATCGATGCTTTCCTCTTTGAAGAGCCATTCTTTTACTTTATGTTGAGTCAGTTTACCTATTTCCTTCCATCTTAGAAGCAAACACTTGTGTTAACTGTGCATTGATTCTTACATACTTGCATATTTGCATTCATCATATTACTTTGTGTTGACAATTATCCATGAGATATGCATGTTGAAAGTTGAAAGCAATCGCTGAAACTTATATCTTCCTTTGTGTTGCTTCAATACTTTTACTTTGAATTTATTGCTTTATGAGTTAACTCTTGTGCGAGATTTTTGATGCTTGTCTTGAAAGTACTCTCCATGAAAAGTTTTGCTACATGTTATCTATTTGTTAGCAACTATAGATCATTGCCTTGAGTCACTTCATTCATTTCATATGCTTTGTAATAGTATGATCAAGGTTATGTAAGTAGCATGTCGCTACAAAATTATTCTTTTTATCGTTTACCTGCTCGGGACGAGCGAGAACTAAGCTTGGGGATGCTGATACGTCCCCGACGTATCCATAATTTATGTCGTTCCATGCTTGTTTTATGACAATACTTACATGTTTTGCTTGCACTTTATGATGATTTCATGCATTTTCCGGAACTAACCTATTAACAAGATGCCACAGTGCCGGTTCTCGTTTTCTGCTGTTTTTGGTTCCGGAAAGGCTGTTCGGGCAATATTCTCGGAATTCGACGAAACGAAGACCAAACCTCCTATTTTTCCCGGAAGCGTCCGAACACCGAAGAAGAGTCGGAGAGGGGCCGGAGGGCCACCACACCATAGGGCGGCGCGGCCTGGCCCGGGCCCGCGCCGGCCTGTGGTGTGGCGCCCTCGAGTGCCCCCTGCGCCGCCTCTTCGCCTATAAAACCCCTTTCGACCTAAAAACACCGTAACTCTTGACGAAACTCGGAAAGACTCCGGGCGCCGCCACCATCGCGAAACTCAATTCGGGGACGAAGTCTCGTCCGGCACCTGCGGGACGGGGAAGTGCCCGGAAGCCATCTCCATCAACGCCATCGCCTCCATCATGCTCCGTGAGTAGTTCCCCCATGGACTACGGGTTCTAGCTGTAGCTAGTTGGTATTCTCTCCCCCATGTACTTCAATACAATGATCTCATGAGCTGCCTTACATGATTGAGATTCATCGATGTAATCGGTGTTGTGTTTGTCGGGATCCGATGGATTGTTACGTTATGATTGTCTATCTACAAAGTTTATGAAGTTATTGTTGCTTGCAATCTTGTTATGCTTAATGCTTGTCACTAGGGCCCGAGTGGCATGATCTTAGATTTAAGCTCTATACTTATTGCTTAGATTGTATCTACAAGTTGTATGCACATGTCACTTGTCCGGAACCAATGGCCCCGAAGTGACGAAATCGGGACAACCGGAGGGGATGGTAGTGATGTGAGGATCACATGTTTTCATGAAGTGTTAATGCTTTGCTCCGGTGCTCTATTAAAAGGAGTACCTTAATATCCAGTAGTTTCCCTTGAGGCCCGGCTGCCACCGGCTGGTAGGACAAAAGATGTTGTGCAAGTTTCTCATTGCGAGCACGTACGACTATAATTGGAAAACATGCCTACATGATTAATGATCTTGATATTACTGTCTTAATGCTATTTCAATCCTATCAATTGCCCGACTGTAATTTGTTCACCCAACACTTGTTATTGGAGAGTTACCACTAGTGTAGATAGCTGGGAACCCCGGTCCATCTTTCATCATCATATACTCGTTCTACATGTCAAGCTTGTTTTACGGTGCCATTGCTCTCATATTACTATTACTGCTTGCTGTGTTACTTGTTACTATTGCTCTCATACCACTTGCTACTTTCACATCACCCACTGTTGCTAGTGCTTTTCCGAGTGCAGCTGAATTGACAACTCGGTTGTTAAGGCTTATAAGTATTCTTTACCTCCCCTTGTGTCGAATCAATAAATTTGGGTTTTACTTCCCTCGAAGGC
>NC_061513.1:190834731-190905012 GCF_022539505.1 Lolium rigidum | reverse complement strand
GCTACTTTCACATCACCCCCGTTGCTAGTGCTTTTCCAGTGTGTAGCTGAATTGACAACTCAGTTGTTAAGGCTTATAAGTATTCTTTACCTCCCCTTGTGTCGAATCAATAAATTTGGGTTTTACTTCCCTCGAAGACTGTTGCGATCCCCTATACTTGTGGGTCATCACTTTAGTGAGGAAGTTTTAATTAAGAACTATAATTTGAATAATTATATTCATTTTGGGTTCGAAGAGGTAGAACAATTTGTCATATTTATGGGAGCCTCTGAGATCGAATCCTTCATATCTAAAAATTACGAAACTTGTGTTGTTTGTAAGGACCTTAAAGATTATGTCTCTTCTATTCTTAATTTTTGCATAGAAAGTTACAGTGATAATCCTTATATCATTGATTATAAAGAGAGACTCGTTAATGCACAAGAATGCACTCACAATTTGCAGGAACCTGTGGAAAAGGAAATTGATGAACCTGAAAGCCCATTGGATGAAAAAGAAGAGGAGAGGGATGAACAAAAGGAGGAAGAATGGATTAGCTACCCATGCCAACCTTCTAATGAGAGTAACTCTTTATCTCTTACACTATTTGATTGTCCTCCATGCTTACCAAAGGAGGATGAATGTTATGTTCCTGTGGATTCTCTTGAAATATTACCTATGAGTAAAACTTGTGAGAATGATTATGCTACTGTTATCTATGATAATCCATGCTATTTTGATAAATCTTATGATAATGCTTTGTTTGTGCCTGATGTCGAAATGCATGGTACTAAAGAGTTTTGCTTAGCAAATGTTTATGATAAATCTCTAGATGATGGTCCTATGTTACTTGATAATATTAATTGTACTACTAATGAAAATGGGATTGGAGAAGTCTTGACTTTATCTAGGAGTCCCATATCTTTTGAGATCGATCAATCATCTTGTTATAGTATTGATAAAAGTGGTTTTGAACGTTCTGATCCTATTATTTTTAAGCTTGATAAAAATTATGTGTTTATGGATCATGAAAAGTATGCTGCATGTGATAGTTATATTGTTGAGTTTATCCATGAAGCTACTGAAAATTATTATGAGAGAGGAAAATATGGTTGTAGAAACTTGCATGGTACTAAAACACCTCTCTATATGATGAAAGTTTTGAAGTTACTCTTGTTTTATCTTCTTATGCTTGTCACTTTGTTCTTCATGAATTTATTTGTGTACAAGATTCCTATGCATAGGAAGAGGGTTAGACTTAAATGTGTTTTGAACTTGCTTTTTGATGCTCTCTTTTGTTTCAACTCTCATCCTTATGTGAGCATCATTAAAATTGTTGAGCCCATCTTAATGGCTATAATGAAAGCACTTCTTGGGAGATAACCCATGTTTTTATTTTGCTACTGTTTTGTTGTGTCTTGGAAGTTGTTACTACTGTAGCAATCTCTCCTTATCTTTATTTTATTGCATTGTTGTGCCAAGTGAAGTCTCTACTAGAAGGTTGATACTAGATTTGGATTTCTGCGCAGAAACGCATTTCTATCTGTCACGAATTTGGGCAGGGCTCTCTGTAGGTAACTCAGAAAAATCTGCCAATTTACGTGCGTGTTCCTCAGATATGTACGCAACTTTCATTAGTTTTGAGTTTTCTGATTTGAGTAACGGAAGTACCTCTTAAAAATTCGTCTTTACTGGCTGTTCTGTTTTGACAGATTCTGTCTCTGTTTTTTTTTTTTGCATTGTCTCTTGTGGACTTTAAGTGAGGCTTTCTAGACGTGGAGAGCTGTAGCTAATGTTTTATTGAGTTCTTGCAATGTGTCACTACAGGACTAAAGTGGATTAAAGTTTTTTGAGTACTAACCCCTCTAATGAAGTTTATGAGAAGTTTGGTGTGAAGGAAGTTTTCAAGGGTCAAGAGAGGAGGATGATATATGATCAAGAAGAGTGAAAAGTCTAAGCTTGGGGATGCCCCGTGGTTCATCCCCGCATATTTCAAGAAGACTTAAGCGTCTAAGCTTGGGGATGCCCAAGGCATCCCCTTCTTCATCAACTTATCAGGTTTCTTCTATTGAAACTATATTTTTATTCGGTCACATCATATGTGCTTTGCTTGGAGCGTCTGTTTGTTTTTATTTTTGTTTTATGTTTGAATAAATTCGGATCCTACCAATCCTTGTTTGGGAGAGAGACACGCTCCACTTTTTCATATGAACACTCGTGTTCTTCGCTCTTACTTTTAATGTTCAATGACAAAAGTTGGAAGCTATTGCACTCATTGTTATTTGGTTGGAAATAGAAAATGCTTCATATTGTCTTGGATAATTTGATACTTGGCAATTGTTTTGAGCTCTCAAGTAGATCATGTTTCTCTTGCATCATGTAGTTTAAACCTATTAGTGGAGAACTACCGTAGAGCTTGTTGAAATTGGTTTGCATGATTGGTCTCTCTAAGGTCTAGATATTTTTCTGGTAAAAGTGTTTGAGCAACAAGGAAGACAAGTGTAGAGTCTTATAATGCTTGCAATATGTTCTTATGTAAGTTTTTCTGTACCGGTTCATACTTGTGTTTGCTTCAAACAACCTTGCTAGCCAAAGCCTTGTACTGAGAGGGAATGCTTCTCGTGCATCCAAAACCTTGAGCCAAAACCTATGCCATTCGTGTCCACCATATCTACCTACTATGTGGTATTTTCTGCCATTCCAAGTAAATACTTCATGTGCTACCTTTAAACAATTCAAAAGCTATTATCTCTTATTTGTGTCAATGTTTTATAGCTCATGAGGAAGTATGTGGTGTTTTATCTTTCGATCTTGTCATTTACTTCTGACAGACTTTCAACAATGGACTAGTGGCTCATCCGCTTATCCAATAATTTTGCAAAAAGAGCTGGCAATGGGGTTCCCAGCCCCGATTAATTAACTTGCATTAATAATTCTCTTCACATGCTTTGCCCTGATCAATCAGTGAGCAACTTAATTTTGCAAAAAGAAAAAGGAAAGAAAAAGAAAAACTAGACACTCCTCCATGGTATGAGATTGTTGGAAGGCACCCGAGGATTCGGTTAGCCATGGCTTGAGAAAGAAAAGGTGGGGATGAGTGTCATCCATAAATAATAAAATGCATGTGTAAACAAAAGAGAAGAGGGATGATCTACCTTGGTGGTAGAGATAACGTCCTTCATGGGAGCCGCTCTTGAAAGTCTGGTTGATAAGGTAGTTAGAGTACCCACTACCATTCGTTGACAACAACAAACACCTCTCAAAACTTTACCTTTTATGCTCTCTATATGATTTCAAAACTCTCCAACGTATCTATAATTTCTGATGTTCCATGCTTGTTTTATGACAATACCTACATGTTTTGCTCACACTTTATAATGTTTTATGCGTTTTCCGGAACTAACCTATTAACAAGATGCCACAGTGCCAGTTCCTGTTTTCTGTTGTTTTTGGTTCCAGAAAGGCTGTTCGGGCAATATTCTCGGAATTGGACGAAATCAACGCCCAGAACCTTATTTTTCCCGGAAGCTTCCAGAGAGCCAGAGTGGGACCAGAGGGGAGCCCTGAGGGCCCCACACATGGTGGCGGCGCGGCCTAGGGGGGCGCCCCCCTACTGTGAGGGGGCCCCGTGGCCCTTCCGACTCCGCCTCTTCGCCTATTTAAGCCGTCCTAACCTAAAACCTCGATACGGATTGACGAAACTCCAGAAAGACTCCAGGGGCGCCGCCGCCATCGCGAAACTCCAATTCGGGGGACAGAATCTCTGTTCCGGCACGCCGCCGGGACGGGGAAGTGCCCCCGGAAGCCATCTCCATCGACGCCACCGCCTCCATCATGCTCCGTGAGTAGTTCCCCCATGGACTACGGGTTCTAGCTTTAGCTTGTTGGTACTCTCTCCCCCATGTACTTCAATACAATGATCTCATGAGCTGCCTTACATGATTGAGATTCATCTGATGTAATCGGTGTTGTGTTTGTTGGGATCCGATGGATTGTTATATTATGATTAGTCTATCTATAAAGTTTGTGAAGTTATTGTTGCTGCAATCTTGTTGTGTTTAATGCTTGTCACTAGGGCCCGAGTGGCATGATCTTAGATTTGAGCTCTATACTTATTGCTTAGATTGTATCTACAAGTTGTTTGCACATGTCTATGTCCGGAACCCGAGGCCCCGAGTGACAGCAAGCTGGGATAACCGGAGGGGAAGGCTTAGATATGAGGATCACATGTTTTCACGGAGTGTTAATGCTTTGCTCCGGTGCTCTATTAAAAGGAGTACCTTAATTTCCTGTAGATTCCCTAGAGGCCCGGCTGCCACCGGCTGGTAGGACAAAAGATGTTATGCAAGCTTCTCATTGCGAGCACGTATGACTATATATGGAAAACATGCCTACATGATTAATAATCTTGATGTTCTGTCTTAATGCTATTTCAATCCTATCAATTGCCCAACTGTAATTTGTTCACCCAACACTTGTTATTGGAGAGTTACCACTAGTGTAGATAGCTGGGAACCCCGGTCCATCTTTCATCATCATATACTTGTTCCTACATGTCATTGGAAGTAGTATCAACTATTTTACTGGTGCCATTGCTCTCATATTACGCTCTACTGCTCGTTGTGTTACTGTTACTACTGCTCTCATATTACTCGCTGCTTTCACATCACCCCTGTTACTAGTGCTTTTCCAGGTGCAGCTGAATTGACAACTCAGTTGTTAAGGCTTATAAGTATTCTTTACCTCCCCTTGTGTCGAATCAATAAATTTGGGTTTTACTTCCCTCGAAGACTGTTGCGATCCCCTATACTTGTGGGTCATCAGGTACTCATCGGCAATGCCCTCCGTTTGGGGCTTAGGGTAGATGGAATCCTGTAGGCTGACACGAGACATCGGTTATCAAACAAGTGGGGAAAGCGATTTACCCAGGTTCGGGGCCCTCGATGAGGTAAAACCCTTACGTCCTGCCTGTCTGATCTTGATTATGAAAATATCGGGTTACAATGGGGTGCCGAAGGTTTCGGCTATGATCTCGTCGAGAGACTAAGTTCTGCAGCGACCTAGCTCTAGACTTACGGTGGCTATGATTACTAAGATTGCGTGCGTCCTCGGCAGCCTCTCTCCTGGCCCTTATATTGGGAGCCAGGTCTCGAGAGATCTGTCCGGGTATAACTAGGTTACAAAGAGTCCTAGTTCTAAACTTTCCTTGTATTCTTCGTCTCCTTGTCTTGTTCTTCAAGAATTCCTCTTCGGAACCGACGTAGTGGCCCACCTAGCTATCGAGTGTCTTCATGGGCCTCTGGTTGGGCCGCAAGAGGTAGTGCAATAACAATTACCCGAAGGGTAATGCCCACGTCAACCGTACACTAGGAAGAAGGGCGTGTAGCCAGTCGACCTGTTCGGGGTTGTGCGAATGCCACAGAGTACGGAGGGGAGCTCTTCCGCCCAGCATCCGGCCGCGCGTTCCAGAGGTACCTCCAGTCGCGGTTTGATTCCATGGAGGATGCTCTGGTTCGCTCTCTCTGCTTGTCCATTCGACTCGGGATGCGCGACTGAGGCGAGGTCGAGTCGGATCCCATTTTCCTCGCAAAAATTGGCCATTTGCCCTTTGGCAAAGTTTGTGTCGTTGTCGGTGATGATGCTGTGCGGGTATCCGTAGCGATAGATCAACTCCCGTAGGAACTTGGTGGCAGTCTTTCCGTCGCACTTCTTGATGGGTTTTGCTTCCACCCATTTTGTGAACTTGTCAACGGCGACGAGGAGGTGGGTGTACCCGTCGGGGGGTGTTTTAAATTTCCCCACCATATCCATGTCCCAAACGGCGAATGGCCAGGTGAGGGGGATGGTCTTCAATGCCGAGCCCGGCATGTGCGACTCGCTCGTGTATTTCTACCACCCGACGCATGCGCGAACGAGTTCGACTGCGTCGGCGTGGGCTGTTGGCCAGTAAAAGCCGTGTCAAAAGGCTTTGGCCACAATCGAGCGCGCACCCGCGTGATGGCCGCAGTCTCCTGCATGGATGTCGCGCGGGATTTTACGACCGTCTTCGGCTGTGACGCACCGCTGAAATACTCCGAAGATGTTGCGCTTGTAGACTCGTTGTTGATGATGGTGAAGGACTTGCAACGGCGCACGAGCATGCGTGCTTCTGTCTCGTCCATTGGGAGGACTTGCCGCTCGAGGTAGCTCATGTACGGTTCCGTCCAGTCCCCAGCGTCGGAGACGACTGCGACTAGCACGGAGTCGGGTGCGGGTGGCTCGGCGATGTCGATCTCCCGGGGCACTCGCACCAACGAGTGGGTGAGGATGTCGAGGCAGACGCCTGGTGGAGGTGGCAGTCGCTTGGATCCGAGCCTGGCCAGTGCGTCTGCTTCTTCATTCTTGCGTCTGTCAACCCATTCGACGACGTGACCGGTGAAACTGGCACCGGCCTGGTCCACTGCTCGCTTGTAGGCGATCATGTTGGCGTCGGTGGCGTCGCAGGTGCCAGAGGTTTGGCTGGCGACGAGGTCGGAGTCGCCGAAGAAACGTAATCGTGTCGCGCCCATCTCCTTTGCGATGCGCATGCCGTGGAGGAGTGCCTCGTATTCAGCCATGTTGTTGGTGCAGGGCTCGAATCGGAGCTGCATGACGTACCTCACGACGTCGCCCTTTGGTGAGATGAGGACGACCCCTGCTCCCGCCCCTCAAGGTTCTTGGAGCCGTCGAAGTACAGGGTCCAGTACTTGAGGTCCGCCGGGGAAATTGGCTGCTGAGCTTCTTCCCAATCGACGAAGAAGTCAGCTAGCGTATGAGACTTGATTGTACGGCGCGCCTCGTAAATGATGTTATGGACGCCGAGTTCGACTTCCCACTTGGCGACTCGGCCGGTTGCGTCGCGGTTGAGAATGATATCGGCGAGTGGCGTTGAGGCGACCACCTTGATGGGGTGCTCGTGGAAGGAAGGAGCAAGTCACCGCTGGGCCCTGAGTATGGCGTACACCAGTTTTTGGTAGTGCGGGTACCGCTGCTTCGACTCGGTTAGGGCTTCGCTGATGTAGTAGACTGGGCGATGTGTGAGCTGCTCCTTCCCTTCTTCCTTCGCTCAACGACCATGACTGCGCTTATGGCGTGATTGGACGCGGCAACGTACAGCAACATGGTTTCTTGTGGGAGCGGAGTGGCGAGGTTGGGAGCGTTCCTCAAGGCGTTCTGGAGCTCTTCCAGGGCTTTCTGTGCTTCTTCCGTCCAATCAAATGAGTCTGATTTCTTCAGGATGCGGTAGAGTGGCATGGCCTTGTCGCCGAGTTGGGGGATAAAGCGACTGAGCGCGGCGACTCGCCCGGCGAGTTTCTGTGCGTCGAGCAGGCAGGTTGGTCTTTTGGTTCGCATGACCGCTGATGTTTTGTCCGGGTTGGGCTCGATGCCGCGTTTGGAGACGACGTAGCCGAGTAGCTGTCCGGAGGGGACCCCGAAGGTGCACTTCAAGTGGTTGAGCTTGATATGGTAGCGCCGTAGATTTGTGAAGGTCTCAGCGAGGTCGGCGACTAGGTCGTCTTGCCGAGTCGACTTGACTACCACGTCGTCGATGTAGACATGGACATTGCGACCGATCTGGCTCTCAAGGCAGCTGTTCATGCACCGCTGGTAGGTGGCTCCGGCGTTTCTGAGGCCGAAGGTCATGGCCTTGTAGCAGTAAGCACCGAGTGGCGTGATGAACGCCGTTTTCTCCTGGTCTTCGATTGCCATCTTGATTTGGTTGTACCCGGAGTATGCGTCGAGGAAGCATAGTGACTTTGAGCCCGCGACTGCATCGATAATCTGGTCAATTCGCGGGAGAACGAATGGGTCCTTGGGGCAGGCACGATTGAGGCTAGTGTAATCTATACACATTCGCCACGTCTTATTTTTCTTCAGCACCAAGACTGGGTTCGCCAGCCACTTGGGGTGCTTGATTTCCATGATGAAGTCGGCGGCGAGTAGTCGGTTCACCTCTTCGGCGATTACGCACCGTCTCTCTTTACCCACGGGTCGCATCGTTTGCCTGACGGGACGTGCGGTGGGATCAACTTGGAGTTTGTGCTCAGCAAGTTCTCTCGGGACACCTGGCATGTCAGAAGGTTTCCATGCAAAGACATCTCGATTCTCACGGAGGAACTTGATGAGCGCGCTTTCCTATTGGGTGGACAGGCCCGTCCCAATGGTGACCTGCCTACTCGAGTCGTTCTCTACAATATCTACTTGGCGAGTGTCCGTCGTTGGCTTGAAGGTCGCCGCGGACGAGTCGGGCTCAGTCGGCTTCTCGAGGATGGCGGGATCGTTGCGGTCGATTGGGTACTTGGCGAGTTCGGCGGTGTTGTCGCGCTACGTGGCGATGATCACGGAAGATGCTACGGGGTATCACATGAGAGGTGTGGAGCAAGGCGGCGTAGGAGATTCCGGAAACGAGTTTGGCACACGATGTACCCAGGTTCACGTCCCCTCGGTGGAGGATTGCTACGTCCTGCTATAAATCACTATGATCATACTATCGCCAGCGTTAGGCGACTTGCTTTGGGGTAGCCGCCGGAGGCGGAGGAGGGAGATTGTATCTAATGAGAGATAATGTGTGATGAGATGATCTATCTAGGGGTGACCCTGGTGGCTTTATATATGCAGCAACCTAGGGTTTACAAGTATTAGGCCGCTTGGGCCACTAAGCTTCCTTCATGGGCCTTGTGCAGATCTAGTCGTTCCGAGCTTCAGTCGCTAGGGCGCTTGGCCCAGTCGCCCGCCGACTGGAGCTGTCCTGGGCTCTCTTCATCTGGCGAGTGAGCTGGGTGATGGGCCCCCTAGGGCGTATCCCCATCAGTAGTCCCCGAGCGCGTCGTGGATTCGGCGCGGGCTTGAGGCAGGACGCGGAGAGTCTTGGCGATGTTCCGTGGAGAATCGGCGACGAGCTCCTGAAACAGAGGAAACAATCGTGAAATAGGCGGCAGTCGAAACGAGCCAGTCGGCGTAGGCCAATCGGCGTGAACCAGTCGGCGTGAACCAATCGGTGTGAACTAGTCGGCGTGAACCAGTCGGCGTGAGCCAGTCGGTGAGCGCCAGTCGGTGTCAACCAGTCGGAGTGAGCCAGTCGGCGAGAGCCCGTCGGAAACACACCGAGTCCCCGAGCGGGGCGAGTGGCGAGCTCAGGCGACCGGCGAGAGGCGCTATCTGGAGCGCGTCGAGTCCCCGAGCGTGGCAAGTGGCGAGCTCGGGCGACCGGCGAGTGGCGCAGTCTGGAGCACACCGAGTCCCCGAGCGTGGCGAATGGCGAGCTCGGACGACCCGCGAGTGGCGCTGTCTGGGGCACCGAGTGCCCTAGCGTGGCGAATGGCGAGCTCAGGCGATTGGCGAGAGGCGCTGTCTGGAGCGCGTCGAGTCCCCGAGCGTGCTGAGTGGCGTGCTCGGGAGACCTACGAGCGGCGCTGTCTGGAGCGCGCCGAGTCCCCTAGCGTGGCGAGCTCGGGCGACCGGCGAGTAATGTTGTCTGGAGCGTGTCGAGTCCCCGAGCGTGGCGAGTGGCGAGCTCGGGCAACCGGCGAGTGGCGCTGTCTAGAGTGTGCCGAGTCCCCGAGCGTGGCGACCGGCGAGCGACGCTGTCTGGAGCGCGAGTCCCCGAGCGTGGCGAGTGGCTCTGTCTAGAGCGCTGAGTCCCCGAGCGTGGCGAGTTCCGAGAAAGAGACCATACCATTTCGCTGAGAAGGAGAAACAAGTACAACTGCAATAAGGTGTATTTATGAAATATATATTGAACACTTGTAAAAACGTGCGACTTTTAGATAAACAGCGCATTGTTAAATAGATCAGTTAGGAGTACGAAAGGTTTTTGTGTATCTTTTCATGAGTAGGCAGACCTCCAGCATCAAACGCTTGCCGGGAAACACGGACGCGATGCCAGTTGTCGAACCCGGAGACAAGGTCAGCCTTTTGGTACCCAGCCTCACTATTTTGACGAACGCGAATAAACAGCACACAAAATCGAAACCGATCCCAATTATTTTTATTTAGTCCCTGAGAGAATTGTATGCGACTGCGTGGCCGGCTTTGGAGATCGAACCAACAGACGGACATGATTTGTTCTTATATAACATATACAAATATAAATATACTAAATAAACTTAGCTGTCAAATGCTTGGAGTGTTGACGTGGCGAGCGAGTCACCGAGCGTGGCGAGCCGGTGATGACGAGTCCGCGGCAGGCGAGTGCGTGTCGGGGGGTCCGCACTGGGTGAGCCTGCGACGAGCGAGTCCATGCTGGGCACGCCCCCAAACAAGGCGAGTCCGAGCTGGGCGAGCGCTGGACGGTGATTCCGCGAGCGCAGCACTGCGTGGAAACTGAAGACACGTGAATCGGCGTAGGCGACCCTGCTGACCCACACACGGTGTCTCCGACTGCACCGACCGTCATTCTTTTCATGGTGTTCCATAATCTGCACACAAAGTAACACTAATCGAGGAGTATCTCTTGTAGAATTAAATTACATAATACGACAAATAACTGGAGTGATAAAACCTGGTTGCGGTGCGAAATTTTTTTCAGCCGCAGTGGAACCGTGGATGACAAAGTGGTGGTGAACCGCCCCAGAAGCTGAGTCGGTCGCGACGACGAAGACTGGGAGCGGTGGTGCTGCTGAGTAGCCCGATGCTAAGGCCATCTCCACCCCTGCGACCCAAATGGACATCTGTTTTGGATCGTTTGGGTCGCCAGACGGACAAGCGGATAGCAGCGGATGTCCTACTTCTTTTGTATTCCCCAACGCACGCAAATACCCAAAATCTGCTCGTACTAGTACTACTCGGAGGCGCACGACGGCGAGCTCCTGCAGGGCCGCGGCGGAGGCAGAGGAGGCCGTGCGCGCGCTGCCGGACTTGGCCGAGGCGGAGGACGCCCCACCGACGCCGGAGGTCCTGAGGTCGGCGAAGAGAGCGACCACCTGGTCCACGTCGCCCGCGTAGCAGGAACCCGTGCGCACGTGCAGCGAGGGCCGCGGACGAGGCAGAGGAGGCTAGCGGCGCTGCGTGGCGAGGCTTAGGGGAGGTGAGGCGCGGGGCGGCCGGTCGCCACGGGCGCAGCCCCGTTCACCGCCGCGGGCCCATCATCGCGGGCGCAGCCCCGTCGCCGCGCGCTGCCCCGTCTCCGGGTGCGGCCAAACAGCAGCGGCTGCACGCGCGAGCACCCGCAGCAGCGCATGGCCAAAAGCAGTAGCCCATTGAAGCTCAAAGCGGCCGTGCTCGCAGGTGGCGGTCGACCGTCGTGGCGAAGGCGCGGCGTGGGCCGAGCTACTGCGCGGGTGGCCGGCGTGGCGAGGGCGCGGCGTGGGCGGAGCTGCAGCGCGGGGCGGCCGGCGTGGCGAGCGCAGCGGCGAGGGCGCGGCGTGGGCGGAGCTGCAGCGCGGGCGGAGCTGTAGCGCGCATGGCGGCCGGCAAGCTGGACGCTCCCACGGCCTCCATGCGTTCGTCCCCAAGCTGGACGCTCCCACGTTCCGCCCCGGCGAGCTCCGTCCCTACGAGCTTCGCCCCGGCTTCGTCTTGCTCGGCGGCGTCGAGGCCGGTGGCGCTTGTTTCTGCTCCGGCGACTTCCAGCAGGGCTGAAAAAAAGGAGGCGACGGCGGCAGGGGCCTCCAGGCGAGAGGGTTGCGGCGGATCTTGGTTAGACGGGATCCAATCCGGCGAGGAGGGATGGAGCTTTCCATGGGAAAAAGCAATCAGAGGAAGACAGAGGAGAGAGAAGGGTGGGGGCCTTGTGGTTGTATTTTGTGTCACTGTCAGATGGGCCAGGACGCGGACATACGCGGATACAATGGACGCTCGCGTTTGTTCGGCTCGCCCCAAAAGTCCCCCAAGTTTGAGCCAGCTTTGGGTCGCGCAGGACACTACAGCTGTCCGTTTTTAATTTGGGTTCACCCGTTGGGAGCAAGTTTTACCCAAACGAACCCATCCGACGTCCGTTTTTGGGTTTGGGTACCTTCGTTGGAGATGCCCTAAGAGCATCTCCAGTCGCGTCCCCCAAACGATGTCCGGACAAAGCGCCGGATTAGTCGTTTGGGGGACGTCCGGACAAAATTTTCGTTTGGAAAAGGTCCCTTTTCTAGCCACGTCCCCCAAACGCGACCTTCGAACAAAAAGTAAGTGTAAAAGTTGTGTCCGGCGTCCCCGGTAGAGACTCTATACACAGGGGATGGGCTAGGGACGCCGGACAACATTTGGAGCACGTCCGGACCGAAGCGGCCTTTGAGGCACGCGACTGGGTCGTTTTATTGACCGGCGTCTCCCAAATCCCTTTGGGGGACGCTTTGGGGGACGCGACTGGAGATGCTCTAAGATCGTCAAACTGCATTACTTCTATAAATGTTCAAAGACTACCCTCTCAACCAGGGGGTCTGAAAGGGGCAAAACGATCTCGTTCGTTCGTTTCACCGCACAGTAAAGTTCTGAAACCCGCTTTTCATCTCAGCCGTCGGATGTGGTCATTCTTTTCTCACCTGTTGGTATTCTGAGAGAGTCCATGACGCGTGGGACCAACTGCTTGCGGGACCAACAGTGTGAGACAGCCAGGCGCTCTCGTTCGCGTGAACTTCCAAGCGCGCGATGGGAAGGGGTGAAAACCTAGATCGGCTCGCATGCCTCCTCTGCTCCTCGTCCAATCCCCAACTCCTCCTCACCTCCCCAATCGCCGCCACCCCTCCTCCTCTCCTCCCCAATCACCGCCACCCCTCCTCCTTCCCCAATCTGCGCCGTTTTCTCCCCCTCTCTAGCGGGAGCAGCGCTCGAGTGACGGAGGCGGCTGCACGCGGTAGCGGCGGGGCGGCGACGGCTGGACGCGGCAGCGGTCGTGGCAGGGGCGGCCGGCTGCTTCAGAGGAGGGAGCACGGCCCATGAGATGAAGAGGAGGCGGGGTGGACCATGCCTCGACCTCAACCTTCCTCTTCTGAGGAGGGCGGATGGCGGCGGCGACCGGAGGCGCCGGGCGCGGCCACAGAAGGGCCGATGCGCGGCGGATCCGCTTTGCCGCCGGCGGCTGGACGCGGCAGCGTTGGGGACGGACCTCGGCCTCGCCGCGACGAAGGCCGCCCGGCCCCAGCAATGTCCACGGCGCGGCCAGCTCCGGCAAGGGGAGGTCGACGTGAGCTCGGGCAGGGGGCTGGCTCGGGTGGGCGCGGCGAGCTCCTGCTCCGGCAAGGGGCAGGCGCGGCGAGGTCTGGCTCTGGCAAGGGGCGGGCGCAGGAGAACTCCACCTCCAACGGGGCGGCCGGAGGAGGCGCTGCAGGAGCGCGCATGGAGGAGGGAGCGGATCCAAACCTTCCCCCACCACCATGGCCACTGCTCCCTCGACAAGAAGCGCCACATCCCAACATGTACCGGGTAAAATCCTAACACTAGCTCATGTATTTCTCGATCTGACAGTGATGGGCATGGCCAGGGATATGCTTGAAGAATGGCAATAACGAGGTGGAACTCCTGCATCCTCCGACCCTGGATTTTATTGCTGGTACTGTGCTGCTAGATGTGTGAGCTGCTGGTTAGACATGTTTTTAGTGTCATTGTGCGTTGCTGGTTTATTAGTATTTGTGGCAAGCACGAATCAACTGAAATTATTTTGTTCTGCAGATCTGTATATTTGTGATTTATTAGTATTCGTATTTAACGATAAAAGTTTCAAAAGGATTGAACAACAATCGAAGTTGTCCTATGTTTACCGAAGTGGCGATTATATATATTTCAATGGCCTCTTATGTTCTTTATTGTTGGATTTGCTGATAAACTACCTTTTGTGTTGTTTATTACTTTGCAGGTTTACTGGTTTTAGTTCAGATGGAAGATCTCCAGGATTAGGAAGGTATATTATCTTGGTTAGGTTAATATGCTCTCCCCTTTATTGTAAGTATTAGGAAGAGTTATACCATGGTCAATCAAAGCTCAAGATATGAAATATTGTGAATATTTAATGCGGGACATACTGATTTTTGCTTGTGTATTGTGCTGATATCTTCCATGGTATAACTCTTCTTCATGATACTAATTTTTCCGGTGCTTTGATGTGTTATTAGGTGATTTCTCTCGTCGGACAAATATGGCATTCGGGATGTAATCGGTGGTATTTTAGGAAAGGCATGGACAATATTTTTATAGGTTCAGCGCTGGTAACTTTTTCCTTACCATTGAAGATCATATTTCTAGCGGTACTTGATGTTTTCTAGCTCTCCTTTTTTGTTCTTTAGATTATCCCACAATGACAATTATTTTACACTAGGTAATGTTGTTGACGTCAGAAACCCCCTGGCGGGCAGAGACGGTCAACACGTTAGAGCCGGGAACAACTAGGGCTGCGGCTGGCCCCAGTCCCTCAGAGCGACGGCCCGCAAAGCCTCCTGGTCGCACGCGCCGATGCCAACTGCAAGGGCGTGCCACCTGACCTATACCCAGTCGGGAAGGTGTGGATGATGCCTCGCTTAGTTTCCTGCGGGGCACACACGTAAACGTTAAATACGAGCCTCGATCGGCTCTCGGGTTATCCCGTGAATCGGCTCAAAGAGCCGATCCACCCATGATTCGGACGAGGTGTCCGAATATATGGTGGTCCTGCTTGATCAAGGTAAAGCTAATGAGATCTACGACGATTTAGGGTTTTCACCGCATAATCGGATCATCCTACTCACGATTGGGCCTCGCGCTCGCGCACGGTGACCGTAAGCCGATCCTAGACAGGGCCTAAAAACCAACACGAGGTTGATCCCCGGAACATCCTTTCTAGGGCTAGCAAACGCCACCCTACACGCCGCTGGATCCTCCAACCCTTTGTAAGGCCTAACTATTGCGGATGTTAAACTAATCCTTGATGAAACAAGGAGCAACCGTAACGGATCGGATCTACTAAACTATGATCAAGCGGGGTGCCGCCCCTACACCTAAAATAGGTGTAAGGGCGGCTAGACATGCAAGGGTTGCACTACGAAAGCATGTAATATGAAGAACAATGCTAACCCTAACACGTCTAAGATAGCTACGTTGCTCGCCATCAAAAAGGCTTCGATACGAGCAACGCATGAACAACGTGGGCAGGCTTGTGCTGCCTAGATCGCAAGATGCGATCTAGGCAGCATGGTGCTTACCGGTAGAAACCCTCGAGACGAAGGAGTTGGCGATGCGCCGAGATTTGTTTGTGGTTGAACGTTGGTTGTTGTTTATTCCATAAACCCTAGATACATATTTATAGTCCAGGGGACTTTCTAATGTGGGCGTGCACCAAACCGTGCACGAGTAAGATTCTAACTTCTAAACTAAGATGCGATCTAATATGTTACAGATACACGGGCAATTAAGCCCAACTTGGTATAAAAGGCCGACTCACGTATTTCTTCTATATATATATTCTTCACGTCCATCTTGATCACGGCCCACCTCTGACTCGGTCAAATTCTGGTGATAACACATGCCCCCCTGGTTTTGGAAATGACATTTCCAAAATCATTACGCTTTCTTTCGTCGGGTCATGTCGTGGCAGAGCGAAGCTGCCGCAGAATCCCCATCATGATGCCTTGCCCCTTCCACTTCTCCACGTGGCCGCAAAACCTGTTGGGCAACATCTCCTCGGAAGCTGCTCGTGGCATTGAATCTCTCTCATATCCCCTTTATTTAACCGTTCTAAACGGCTTGCGTCTCCTTCGTCCTCCTCGCACTAGCACCAAAAACCCTCCGTGCCGCCATGTCTTCTTCCTCTTCCTCCGAGTTTTCCTACGGGTCCGACTCCTCCCGCGAGACGCCGCCGGAAGTCGTGCCCCGGAAGACCGGGACGTGGAAAGCCACGCCTCCTCCATTTGGTCCGAGGACGACAAGTCCTTGACCAGCGGGGATGAAGATCTTCAGTTCCTCGCCGACGGGGAACTGGAGTCAAAAAGCGAGGACGACCAGTTCTCCTGGGACGGCTGCCCCACCTCTGAAGAAGAGGGAGAAGAAGACGACGACGACGACTCCCTCGAAGGCTATCCGCCGGCGAAACGCCTCCTCATGTGGTGGGACGACGACAGCAGCGACGACGAAGACGGGGACGAAGCCCCCGTGGAGGGCTACGGGAGTAGCGACGAGGAGCCCATCGGCAGCAGTGCCGATGAGAGTTCTGAGGATGACGATGAGGGCAGTGATGGCCCGTAGATTAGGATCTAATAGTATAGGCCTAGCAGTAGTAGATCGGTCAATAGACCCTTCTTTTGTTCTTTCTCCCTTGAGCAATCGGCTCCCCATTGTAAGAAATCCCAATATTAATGAAGAATTCCCTTAACTTGATTTCGCCGACTTCTTTCATGCTGAGTTTGTCTACTGTTGGCCTAATCCATGCTTAGTGACTGATGGCAACGCATCAGTTCCATGATAATCTGCGAGACAGGCCAATTTAGCCATCCCTCCAAGCTAGCTAGCTCTGCCGATGACGATGGCACAACCGATCTTAGTAAGCTGGCGACTTGATCTTTGAGCAGGCGAATTTAAAAGAGCCCTGGAACTGTCTTGGATGCTCAAACCGATGACTGCGTAACGAACACCACTCTCCGGACCGGTTGTGTCGTAGGGCTAGCCGATTCCAACCAAATCGGCTCCCCAGAGCAAAGACCTTTAGGGCGAGCTGCCCCCCGAGCCTTAATCAAGGCGAATCAGCCACATGTGCCGACATTAGCCTTAACTCATGACGTAGCCCCAAGCAGAGAACCTTCAGGGTGAACTGCCCCCCGAGCTTCTTCAATCTACTTCTTGCGCCTTGCGGATCAGATCGGTTCCTTCCTTACCCCGATTCGCACATCCGGGTCGCTCTTGGCGTTGTTTTTGAAGAGAGGATCCGAGCCCTTAAACTACTCCATTGAGGAGTTCTTCCATTAAAATCTCCCTTCGTGCTCCATCGACCCTCCGATCGTAACAGTTATTCCTCTTGAGTCGATGGCCATGCATCGGCTTTTATATCCTTAAGTCGATGTCTGCTGCATCGGCTATGCCCAAAAATTTTTGAATTTTTGAATTTTTTTACGGCCGACTTATGCATCGGCCCCCACACTCCAATACCCATCACCAAAGGATGAGCTACTTCTACTGCATATCCTCGTGTTTTATCCACCTGGGTGCCCCCCCGAGCCGATTCTGTCAAGAGAATTGATGGTATCGGCTCCGTTGGATAACATGTCGAACCCGAGCGAGAATGGATGGTGAGGATAATTTTGGCCGATTACTGGAATCGGCCTCCATGTTGCTTGTTCGATGAAGGTTTTGTAATGTCCCTTCATAAAATTTTGGGGCCGATCACAAGGATCAGCCTCGCCGCGTTTGCTCATTGACGTGCTCTTGCTACTCGTTCAAGCCGGTAGATAAAACCAGCCCAATCTCTGACTTTATCGTGTTAGTGCGCTTGCTGTCGCCCACCTTGGGTGCATCGTGTAATCGTGGAGCGCTGAGCTTCGTCGGAAGAACGAGCACCATGTTTGTGCCAGCCGATGTTTCATTATCGGCCTTCCTTTGCTTGGGGCGCCACTCCATCTTCCGTGGACGACCCTCTTCATCCAGGGTTCGCTGAACCTTCGCAGCCAGATCAGGCCTTGCTTTCCTCAATGTATGCAAGTATAACCTCTCGGCTTCTTCCAGGCCGCGCAATCGTTGAACCACTGCGTTTACGGGAACGGCTGAGTCCATCGGGGCACCACCTTGGCCGGTGATACCTGTCTTCTTCTTCTCCCTCGTCTTCGAATCTTCGAGGTCTTTGAACCGAGGGACTCAGCTCGTTTGCTCGTGGCGGGAGAGGTCCTAAGCGCTCGAACACGGACACGTTGGCTGCCTCCTTCTTCTTCCGGTTGCATTACGGGCAATTGCCGATTGTTGGCAATCGGCTCATTCCTGAATCCCAGCGAGTGCTCGAAGAAGGGACAATCCCGAGTGCTCGTCCTCGTCGTCTTGCTCCCTTGCCTTTCCCTTGGCACAACGCTCGTGCTCCTCCTCATCGCGATTATGCCGACGATGTCTTCTGGCTTCTCTAGCCAGACGATTTCTTTCATCATCATCGCTGGACCGTCGGCGTTGGTCGTACTGACTCACATACTTGTTGAGGAGGTGATTAGAGAGAGGTCGCTGATATCTTATGTTCTTCACTTCTCCCTCTGTTACGTAGCGCTTGCCATCTTGGCGGAGCCGATCGCGTGGAGCGGCTTCTTCTGTATCTTCGTCATGAGAGCAGCTGCCCTCATCTCCATTCTTGCCAGCGTGGTGTCCAAGATCTACCATATTGATTTGGCACGAGAAATCCGGCTGGCACCCTCCATGGTAAGTATACTCCACCATGTTTACGGCGGGGAAGGGGTGCGTGTCGACCTTCATGGCGTATTGGTTGAAAATCAACCGTCCGTTTTCTATCGCCATTTGGATCTGCTGCCGCCAGACCCTGCAGTCGTTGGTGGTGTGGGAGAACGTGTTATGCCATTTGCAGTATGACCTTCCGTTCAGCTCTTGCACCGTGGGGAACTTGTGGCCTTCGGGTACCTTTATATGCTTCTCCGCGAGTAAGAGATCAAAAATCTGCTCCGTCTTGGTCACGTCGAAGTCGAACCCTTTTGGAGGGCCTTGTGGCTTTACCCATTTGCAGGTCACGGGGCCCGTCGCTCGAGTCCATTCAGCCACTGCTATCTCCCGATCTCCCGCGAGCACCTTCATCCTCGTCCGCCTCAACCGGGGTCACCGCACGCTTGAATTTATCCTGGTAAACATCCGGGTGGCGCTGTTCATATGCTGACGGCTTCGCACCATGTGCGCCAACGAAGGGTAGTACGCTTGGGAGGCCACGTCCTTGATTGATGATGAGAGACCCACCACCGCCAACTCGGCTGCTTCTTTTTCACTTATATGAGCCGAAAAGCATCGGTTCCTAATGGTCTCGAAGCGCCGGACGTATTCTGCCACTTGTCTCCCCGCGCTTCTGCCGTACTTGCGCTAGATCGGCAATACCAACATCGGAAGCCTCTGAGTGATATTGCTCATGGAACTGCTCTTCCAACTGCTTCCAAGTCCGGATGGAGTTCGGTGGCAGCGATGTGTACCACCCGAAAGCCGATCCTGTGAGGGACTGTGCGAAGAACCTCACGCGCAACTCGTCTGACGCCGAGATCGTGCCCAGCTGTGCCAAATACCGGCTCACATGCTCGATGGAGCTGGAACCATCTGATCCACTAAACTTCGTGAAGTCCAGGAGCCGATATTTGGGTGGTAGCGGGATCGGTTCGTAGTTGTTGGGGTACGGCTTGGTGTAGCCGAACGCCTTTCTTTTCGGCATCATGCCGAACCGATCTTTCGAATTGCACAAATCTGATCCGCTGTGATGGCTGAAGGTGCCGAACCACGAAGATTCGCCGGGGTGGCATACTTAACCAGCCATGCTTGCTTTTCCGGTTCTAAGCCAACTGCGGAGAGCTGGGCTTTGGAGGTTTGTTGGGGTGGCGTACTTAGCCAGCCACGATTGCTTCTCGGGATCGGCTCTCGACGTTCCTCCTGCCGTCCCGAGAGGCCCCCGATATTGCAGCCTGGTTCGAGAGTGCCCAGGCGTTGCAGTCCGGTACGTATGCGCACGCGTATCCGTGCGGGATCTCCTTGGGTGCCTCAGGTAGGAATTGGTAGTCACTAGGATCACCACCAATCTTGTAGACGACGTATCCCGATGAGTTCGGCAGTTCCGGTGCTGCCCATGCGAACGGCTGGGGCTGGAGTGGCATCTCTCCTTTGAAAGTCCCCAGAGCTGGTCCCGACGGAGAATACCGGTGGCTCATGATCTCCTGGACGACGCGTAGAGCGACACGCTCCAAGGTGTTCACCAGGCTCTCAGAGTGTTGGTGCAGCGAATGAGCCACCATGTAGTTGATCTCCTGCCGCAGCGACCTGGTGTGTTCTTCTGACGGGGCGGAAAGGTCCACTCCATCGAGCGCGCCTTCAGGTGTGAAACCCTTCCACCTGACGCCATGGGAGCGGGTTCGGTGGAAGGAGCCGATGAGTTCGGCTTCGAGGGTTGCCTTGATCTCGTCATGTTTCTTCTTGAGCTCATCAGGCAGATCCTCGTACGTGACCGGAGTGCTTTCCGCCATCTCGGATGCAGACGGCGATGTGGTGGATGTTGAAGGGTGTCCCACCGGGCGTGCCAGAATGTGTTGACGTCAGAAACCCCCTAGCGGGCAGAGACGGTCAACACGGTAGAGCCGGGAACAACTAGGGCTGCGGCTGGCCCCAGTCCCTCAGAGCGACGGCCCGCAAAGCCTCCTGGTCGCACGCGCCGATGCCAACTGCAAGGGCGTGCCACCCGACCTATACCTGGTCGGGAAGGTGTGGATGATGCCTCGCTTAGTTTCTGCGAGGGCACACACGTAAACGTTAAATCACGATCGCTCTCGGATCGTGACTCGTCGACGATTGATTGGTGGTCCTGCTTGATCAAGGTAAAGCTAATGAGATCTACGACGATTTAGGGTTTTCACCGCATAATCGGATCATCCTACTCACGATTGGGCCTCGCGCTCGCACACGGTGACCGTAAGCCGATCCTAGACAGAGCCTAAAAACCAACACGAGGTTGATCCCCGGAACATCCTTTCTAGGGCTAGCAAACGCCACCCTACACGCCGCTGGATCCTCCAACCCTTTGTAAGGCCTAACTATTGCGGATGTTAAACTAATCCTTGATGAAACAAGGAGCAACCGTAACGGATCAGATCTACTAAACTATGATCAAGCGGGGTGCCGCCCCTACACCTAAAATAGGTGTAAGGGCGGCTAGACATGCAAGGGTTGCACTACGAAAGCATGTAATATGAAGAACAATGCTAACCCTAACACGTCTAAGATAGCTACGTTGCTCGCCATCAAAAAGGCTTCAGTACGAGCAACGCATGAACAACGTGGGCAGGCTTGTGCTGCCTAGATCGCAAGATGCGATCTAGGCAGCATGGTGCTTACCGGTAGAAACCCTCGAGACGAAGGAGTTGGCGATGCGCCGAGATTTGTTTGTGGTTGAACGTTGGTTGTTGTTTATTCCATAAACCCTAGATACATATTTATAGTCCAGGGGACTTTCTAATGTGGGCGTGCACCAAACCGTGCACGAGTAAGATTCTAACTTCTAAACTAAGATGCGATCTAATATGTTACAGATACACGGGCAATTAAGCCCAACTTGGTATAAAAGGCCGACTCACGTATTTCTTCTATATATATATTCTTCACGTCCATCTTGATCACGGCCCACCTCTGACTCGGTCAAATTCTGGTGATAACAAATGTACATGTTGATTTGAAGTTAAAAGTGAAAGTGATGAGTTGACATGAATTTTGTGTGACAGGTATTTCTGCTGTTCCTTGTCTTGTGTTTGACACTTTTTTTTTAATTTTGCATGTAACTCTGCTATAGCATCTGTGCCTACACCAGTTAGATCATATATATGTTCTAAAATGGGGAGTGCTTGAATTAAATTGCTGGCCAATCTATATAGAAGGCAATTAGTAAACAATTGTTCTATAAGAGGCTTGAATTTATTCTTGGGATTTTTTATTGTAGCTTCAAACTCTCTTTATAAGAAATGTACCTGTCTCTCATCTCCTCTCCTTGTGTCTTTCTTTATTTCGTGCTATTGCTCCAGTGAGGGATTTTCTGTAAGTTTCTCGTTGAGTAGTTTTTCTTTCCATAGGTTACCTTTCCATGGTCATGGAAAAGTATCTTTCAGACATGGAACCAAATAAATATCAGTAGAAAATATCACATGCTATTTCTGAAAAATGAAATTCCTTTTTATATAAAAACATGATGCTATTGGACTTTTCCTTTTTATATAATGTAGTACAACGGAATATTGGCTGTATTTTCTTGTAGAGGTTTGTGAACACAAACATTTTGAAGTTTTTGGCTTTTGCTGCACGCAGTTATTTTTGGTTATTTGAGGTGTGGACATCGCATTCTTTGTATCTCTGCATTTTGGTCTTGTATTCTTGGTTCCTATTTTGTATTTAGTGGGTTGCCTGGTTTGGGCAGAGTCCAATGGAGCCTCCAGTTTGGAGCTTGATGCCAGTTCTCCAATGGCTTGCTTGTTTGGAATTCAAAGTGTGCCATGGATAGACCCCTGACACGTTTGAGTCTCTTAGTCAGAGGAAAGCTCCTGATATTGTTATACTTAGATACAGTAGAAACAGTAGATAAGAACTACTTCAAATGCAGCATTGGTGCAGAAAAATGGTCTCTATAGCATAAATTAATTCCTGACAAGTTGCAAAGCTTGTACAACAATGCTACAGACTGGTTAGCTACGTTCTTGTTTTCTTTCCATCGCTGTACTCTCTCTTCTATCTGTGCACTTCGTTTGAGATAGTGGGTCAGGTTTTCCGATCTGGTTCTAATGAAGATTTGTGTTTGACTAATTCTTATAAATGTTTGAAATCATTTTCATTTCACTAATTCTTATATTTTGTTATCTCACGATTCATGCTACTGTCAAAAAAATATAGTTCGAAATTTAAATAAGCAATTTTTTTTGAAATGGGATAAGCAAATTTAGAAGAGGTTGGCGTGGTTTATATAGCTTCTGGGCAGACATTGAGGTTTATTTTACACATCAGAGGGATTTTCTATAATACAATCTGCTCTTGATACCATGAAGGCACCATTGGCAAGTCAATCTTTTAACTATAGTGCAAATTTAGCTGTTTCTATTATTGACCCTCCTCTGACTTCTACTAATTGGTCAAGTCACTCAAATGCATGCATGTTTAAGGGAGCTGGCACATTTTCTTGTTGAGCACATTGGTTTTGTTGATGAACATGTATGGCCAGGTTTACGCAGATTGAGAGGACAGTCGTCGGCTGTCAGCATCAAGTCGCGATGTGCTTCTGGTTGCACCTCCTTGTGTAGTTGTGTGAGCTCCCCCTTCCTATCCCTTGCCCCTAAGTGCGGAGATTCCTATACTGATTTCATGTTTCTATTTCCTTGCATCAAAATTAGATATTGCATTTTCCTTTTGTAAATATTTGTTGGTTTGGCTTCCCTAAATTGAGTCTATTTTAGCCACATCTGCCTCTTGAGCTCACTGGTTTTGTTTTGGAACATGTATGAAAAGGTTTACACAAGTTGAGAGGGGAGTCTTTGGCGGCCAGCATTGAGCCGCGCTGTGCTTCTTGCTGCACCTCCTTGTGTGAGCTCCTCCTTCCTATCCTTTGCCCCTCAGATGGTGCTGTCCTCCTCTGGGGTGAAGTCCCCATGCTTTATGTTGGGCCTCAGATAATTGAGCCACCTCAGCCTGCAGCTCTTGCCACATCTCTTCAGCCCTGTTGCCATTAACATAGTCACGACAGCTTAGTTAACGATCGATGACAAATTCCTGAAAATTCTAATGAATGGGATAACATGGAGAAGATGCTTACCAATCTTGTGTGGCAATGCAATCCAGTTGTTCCCGGTGCCACGCTCCTCAATGTAGGTCTTGAGCATTGCATCCTCCTCCGGTGACCATGGTCCCCTCTTCACCGTTGCCTTGTCGCAGCAGGGCGCCCTCCCCATCTCCCTGTTTCTTTCTTTCTTTCTCTGAGTGTTTGTGACCTGTGGTGTGGTGTTGCCTTTGCGTTGTGTGTCGATGGATGAGTGAGTTGAGTTGGTTTGGGTGATGGAGGGTATGGTATGCGCGGGAGGGCCAGGATTTATAGGAGCAGACATGATGGACGAGGGGGGGTTTAGAATATACGGATATGGTTTGACTTGATGGCGATGTGTGCTCATGACATAACACCGGCTCTGAGTTTGTTCTGGTGTACTTTGGAAGCCCCTCCACCTATGATGTGCATGGAGAAACTTATGATTACGGAGAGATTAGGAATACAGGAACCTCGAGGGACACTCACTACTCTCCCTAGGTACGTAGCCCGTGCATAAACACCAGATTATGCTAAAACTAGGGTATCGAGTCATTCGTAACGCGAGGCTACTCTGTACCACCACCTGTACGTTTGAAAACTAACTCCGGTGAACATATAGTTAGATTGACTTAGGAAATAGGGTCTAAGCTAGAGTGACTACTTTTGCTAGATCAACAAGACAAGCCCAAGGATAAGAATGAAACGCAATCACCTCACTTGCTTCTTGTCTTCAAGCATCCTTTAGAATCGCATGCCAAGGAGATATGCATGACCGGAAATCAATCCAGATGAACCAATTCTCGATGCAACCCGAAATGGTGAAATCAACCAAAATTAATGAGATATATCACCGGTAATTATCTTAAAATGTAGTGATATGTCATGTTCTTTTTAGAGAATATTCGACGATGATCCAGAAGTGCAAAGGGTTAGTTTGTGCGTATAAGCTAAAGTGACTACTTTCGCTGGATCAACAAAACAAGCCCAAGGATAAGAATGAAACCCAAACCTCACTTGCTTCTTGACTTAAAGCATCTATTAGATATCACTGGCAATTCTCTTAAAATGTAGTGATATATCGTGTCTTTTTTAGAGAATCTCCGACAATGATCCAGAACTTAAGGTTAGTTTGTGTGTAAAAGCTAATTAATTATTAGAGTATCTTTACTAATACCAGTGAATTTACAATTTTTTACGGCCCGGTAAATTTATAATTATTACACCTTACATGTAGAAAATATGCTCTACACTTCTGAAGGATTCATAATGTCAAGATCGGACTAGGTCATGGCAGTGCCAAATGGAGCCTCCCTATCTCAATTTGGCCCAACAAGCTAAAATTTGAAAATTTCTTGCAGGTAAGGTTTATTACACTATGTAGTATGTTAGAACAAAATACTCAATCTTGCTCTCACAGGAAACTACATATCAAGTGCCATGTCAATTGCTACTATAGACACTCCATATGCCAGAAAAAGGAACTGAAGTTACATTCACAAGTAACATGGGGAGCTAGAGAAGTGAAAAGCGTCACCAAATAATGTAACTACCAAGTACATAGTACAGGGACAACAAGTGTACTTGTACAATCAACACGCCCGCGTATAGAGATCACAAGCTCGTGACCCTAGACAAGTCCAAGTCCACCATCCAGTTATTTCTGTCCTACCTCCTTCAAAGTCAAGAATCCTAACATAGGCTGGACCATGGTGGAAAGCAGATACATACCGAGGCTGACCTGCCAAAAGTCCATGGGCAGTTGTAACCGACAATGCAACAGTATCCTTCTGGATGGTGTCATCCATTTTGACCCTCAAGACCAATATATAAGAAATTGTTCCTTTTTGTCATGTCAATTCTTACGTGTGCAATCATACTAGACTTGTAATATCCTTCTCTTCGCATAAGTACGTGATCCTGGACGACAGTGTTAAAATATTATATATGAAGCATGTAACTTTGTGTTTATGTTACTAGCTCATTGACCTTGTAAGGTTTATGCTCTTCCTTTTTCATATGTATAAAATTGATCATTGCATTTTGGGGTGGTTGGTTTTAGAGTGGGTTCTTGTTGTGTTCTCGCTAAGGTTTTTCTTTGATAAAGTACTGAGTATGAGATGATGTGCTGTAGGTTGAAGATAATAGGAAGTGAAAATATTGCAATAAAAGCAGTAGCAGAATAGTGAACTGATTTTAATTGTTTGGAGGCAGTAATCTGAATTTGCGGATGGGAGAACGGAATGAAGTATGAACATTTACTTACTTGCTGGAAAATTCGTTGTTTTCAGAGTATTTATGACGCATGCAAGTCGATTGTGTTCCAATTGTGTCTGATAAGCTGATTTAGCTGGTTTTCTCTCGATTTTGCGTTTTTCAACTATATACTGTAGAAGAATACCTGTTCTGGAAAGAAGATCTGTATACAATTAGAAGCTATAAATTTTCAATTTCCTAGAGCGAAGCAAATTAAAAAAAAATCAACGAACTATTCTACTAGCTGCACTTGCTAAAGCTGAGCCACATGTTCAATTCTTTCTGATATCTAAGAATAGTAAACTGCCTGTACTGTTTGATCAAGTAGCCTCATCACGTGGAAGCTTGAAGCATGCACACTTGTTCTGCATACCATATTGTCTGAACCCTCTATCTGGTCAGAGAGAAGCAGGTCTGGGCACTACACTGCACAGAGGTACACTTTTGACCAAGTGTATGAAGTAGTTGGAGCTTCAGTGTGGCCTCATATCTCCTTAGTTTAGCCAGTAAAAGATTCAGATATGTATTCTAGCAGAATATCTTTCCATGTGGCATCTGCACGTAGATAATGTACTCCAATAAACGCTTCTATGTAGCTTTGTCTTATTGAGGTTTAATTTTCTCAACACCACTGTATATTTTGTTTGGTGCCTTGGTCTCGGAGAACCTAATGAACCTACTTGATGTCAAAGGTATTAAGGTAGAAGAATCGTTTGTATACACCTTCGTGCTTATTATTGATTGGGTTTAAAATGCATTTACAATGCGTGCTTTTTCATGTATATAGACACTACTGACATGGTTATGTACCTGATCTGTATTGTTTCCAAAATTAGGTTGGCCCAATTTATTTGTTCATTTTCAATATAAGTTCAGCTACTTATTTCTAAATTTTCCTTTTTATTTAGGCTGCTAATGCTTCGCTCTGCTCGCTATGGATATGTCGGCCGGCGCCAACTTCTTCCTCCCCATCGGCCAGGTGACCTTGTTGACTCCTCCCTCTTCACCGGCCAGGCCAACTCGCCGGCACCTCCCACCTCACCGGCCCAGGAGAGATCCCCTCCCTCAATGTCGCCGCGTCCTGTGCTTGCCGCCGTCCATGAGCCGATTCCGCAGTGCAGATGAGCCTGAAGGTAAAGTTGCTTTCAGTTGCTTATTCATTCTTGTCGGATCTTGTTTATAGCATATATACTTGCTTTCATTTGCTTATGATCTACTCAAGATAGCAAATTCCTTTTGTTGTACAGTTGGCCACTTTTGGCATATGTGATAATATGCATATTTGTCAATGTTCATGGTACTACCTCCCTATCACTCACACACCTAGATATTTTCTTGCCATCTATAACCTAAATTAAGGTTTGACACTTTCTGTTAACTGCAGGTCTAAATATATATTTCAGACTACCATTTAACCCTTATTGTAAATTTTACCCACATTTTTTAACCAACGTTTCTAAACCCATTTAATGGTCCTCGTTTTATGTGTTGGCCTAATTACCCGACTTCAAAATGTTCAGAGGTTGTCCTACTTCAGGGTAGTGAGCTGCAGCATTTTGACGCTCAGTTGGCGCTGGAGGTTATTCAGGCACCATCCACAAATTAAGTAAGATATAGCTTTCTTCACCGTAATTTTGTCAAGGGGTCCGCAATGAAATGGACAATTACGCCAAGATAGGCACATAAGAAGGTGGGGTTTGGGGTATGCTTGACTATACCTTTGTATCAATTGTTCTGTTGCACTTTTATTCTTCTAAAAAATAGCGGATATCCCTTCTTCAGTAATTTTCCAGTGTTAATATACATGCTGGTTTTGCTGCCATAATAGATCCTCAAGATCAGCGATGGAGATCGCGACGGTGCATCGACGAGCTTGATGAGATGGCGCATTGACAAGCAAAAAGTCATGGGGATTCCCGCTGTTCGTGAGGGGTTGCGTGATGCGGCTATGGGGCGGCGGAGGTCCACACATCAGACGTATCTAGGCTGTGCGCACAGATGATGTTGAGGCTCCGTGACCTCTACAACCCGAGCAAAACAGCAGCGGTTCGCCACTTCAGCTGTTACTCTACTCCATCCACTAAATTTTCTTCAGTTGAATATCTGCATATATATGGTGATGATTTTAGTGGGCCACAAGGTGTTGGCAATCGTTGGGTTCTATATTCTACAAAATATCATCAGCTTGTTTAATCTTCAGTTGTGGTGCTTTCATGTTATCATGAATTGTGGGAAAACAATATATTCTGTGTTCCTTCTTGCATCCAGCTTGACTGTTTACTCTGGAAGGAGCAGTTCGTGGAGTGGGTCTGAAGCAACTGGGTAGCAGTCATAATATTAGGTGAGAGTTGCTTAATGTGTAGGTGGGTAGAATATTAGTTTCATGGTCTACTTTACAAGAGAAAGCAAGTAGAATATTACGTAGGAGTTGCTTCATATTTACTGTCTCTAATTTTTCGTACCATTTTGCGGTAGGATTGCATACAATGGCATTAATATATTTTATTACGTTCTCTTTTCAGAAAAACTGCACTAAGATCCTTATGCTTTTGGTCAGACATACCTTTTGTTGTTGCTCAAGGGTTTAAGATTGTTGTTAAATAAAATTGCCATATAATATCACAGTTAAATTTAAAAATGCTATGATGATGGCTCCCATATGGTGATTTAGTGCTCGGAAAAACAATTGCCATGGTTGTTGATAGAAAGCACAAACTTCTTAGGTTTTTTCGTTGCTTGGGGTTACCAGCTTGCTGCTGCCTTGGTGCTATTGTGGTTCCCAGTACTTTCTAGAAGCTTACAGTATATTTATTTTGGACAGTTGGTTGTATTTTTCATCTGTTGCCAATAAATCATCTGTTTACCTGTCACATGGCCAAGTCACTGCCTTCTAAACCATATTTCCACTCCAAAGCAGTCTTACCTATTTACTGACTGATCCTTGTTTCTACGAGGAAACCAAAAAGAATAGTTGGCAATACCACCCCAAAGCAGTCTTACCTATTTACTGACTGATCCTTGTTTCTACGAGGAAACCAAAAAGAATAGTTGGCAATACCACCCAAAAGTTCAGCTGCCAATGTTTTGGTTCTCAGGGTCAGTTGAGTTACTCATCTTGAAGTTGAGACAAACCTACAAGGGTATAGCGCGATGAAAAATATGAGGTGAATCACTTTTCTATTGTCTCTAGCATTTTTCTTGTTTACTGCACATCCATTTATTTGGTACGGTTAGCTAAGGTAACAGTGTAACACCCCCTTGACCCATCAGGTAATATATGCCTTCAAAAATTGTTTGTGCAATAGTAATATCCTAGCAAGTATTCTGAAAGAGAGCCATAGTTTCCAATGTAACGTCAGGAGTTCTACTGGTTACTTTCTTCAGGCTCGGTATTAGAAAAACTTTGGATTCACGGTGATCTTCTACTTAAAACTTATATCAATTTTTGTGGTTTTGGATATTCAGGTCAGATAGGTCATATTTTTCTTCTATATGTTGATGGAAAATGGAGCACCGCTGTGCTTCTCTGTTTGGAATCTTTTCGTCTCCGTTTTGAGCTGTAATTTGTAGTCTTTTTTAGGAGTTAAATCAAGCTTTGCTGCTATAGAATGTTTATTTGCCTTTTCTTGAAGGAAATCATTTCATTGTCTGAGTTACTTGTTCTATACAACCTGATCTATATTTTATTTGTGCCTAGGTTGATGGGATATCGAATATCTAAAACCGGCACGATGTATCCTAGGGCAAAGTCCTGACCAGTGACTACCGCAGGAAAGCTGGGGAGCCATCAGACGATTTTTCTACATACATCCAGCAGAGAGGCTATGACCTTCATGATTCAACCTACGGAAAGTGTGCTTCTATGTTTGAAGTAAAATTTGCATGAAACCTGGAAAGATTTGTTTCTAAAGAGGTGAACCATTCTAACATCTGTTTGCACATGATCCCAGATGCTCGAGGATGCCAATTTCCATAGTGTCATCGCCCAAGACCGCACCGACCTGGTTATCCACTTCCTCGTAAATTGCTTGGGCAAATGCACAAATTTCTTCAGAGGCCTGTCTATGTTGTTTCAGTTCCTGGGGGTCCTGGAGAGGTTTAACCGAGAAGACCAAACAGGCTTTCTGGACACCTAGGTTGACGTTTTAAACCCTATTTATTTTGTGCTTTTCTTTTCATCATCTCTAGTTACTCACTACATCCAACTATGTTCTATCACTTGGAGGACTACGACAACATCATAAAGGACTTGAGCTTGAAGTTGAAGCAGAGCTGCTTGAGTAATCCACTGCTTGAGGTGATATTGCGAGCATCATCATGGTTTATTAATAGAAATATATTGTTGTGGCATTGCAGTGGTGTATTGGTACTTGATAGTGCTGATTCCGGATACATGTAAACTCCTTATAAATACTTTCATTTATACCGTGAATATGTTGTTGTGGTGCTGCAGTCGTGTATATATGTATCACATGTTACTATTTCTAAGACAATGCTTATGATTTCAATATGTATGGCTTTAGTGTTTGCGCCAGGGCGGAATGGGTCATCTTCCTTTGCAAATAAAAAGATCGAATCTATTTACATGTAAATAAAAATATAGCATTATATTTAAATTAGTCATTACCAGAATACCTTTGCTGCCACTACTATTTACTGAGTAAGAGAAATGGTTGAATGTATGTATATAAAATCGACATATGTTCTGTTACTTTGCTTGATAAATGTTTGCTGACATTGAGGTTTTCTTAATACTATAATAAACTAAAACTTATGAGTTAAATTCTAATTTAATTCTGCCATTTGCGCTTGTTGACCTCGTTCTCGAAGTCGGTTTGCTCGGCAGTGGTTGTTCTCTGCCCGTCTCGCCCCCAGACCTTTTCTTTTGCTACATCTTCACTTTCTCAGCTTTTTTCCCATTTGCTTGCCCTGACTTACAAGCACGTCAATGGCTAGGCGGAGAGGGAGTCAGTGGCTCCCCATCATGCACATCTCCGTCTTGTTGATTTGATGGGGGAGATGGTGGAGACGCGATTCGGTGGCAGGGAAGAGATCGAGGTGACGGATGGCCGGATCCAAGGTCGGAGCCCCATGGCTTCTTCTCCTCCGTCTCTAGGGTTCGATCTTCAATGCCCAGCATCTCTCCATCCATGTCTCAACAAAAAAAAGGTATCCACCTCTATGCTTTTCCCCACGCCCTCTTCCCATCCCTCTCTTTTACCTTCCCTTTATACTCTATTCCAATTTCTCTACAAATGTTCAATCAATCTGGTGCAGCGGAGGCTGCTAGATTTGGATGTTGAGCTGCAACTTTTTGTATACTTGCAGTATGGTGTCTCTATAAAGGTGGTTAGAAGTTGGATTAAATTTCCTAATGTTCATATGCATAGCTTTTCTGACATACATGAATCGATTTGAACAGAAAAACATACATGAATTGCTGAGTTTACTTCTTGTTTGTTGTTTGTTGGTAGCCACAAATTTAATCAATCAAATTATTGCTTATCTGTATCAAGTTTCATATGAAATCAACTGATATGGCATCGCTACTTACTGAAGGTTGTTGTGTTGACTGACGACTGATGAGAATTGGGTAGGCACTTTTCGTTTTTCTTTAATTTTAGCAAATTCTCTCATCACCATTTAGTCCCTTCTCAAAAACATAGAGGTATTAGAAATTAGTGGATGTGATAAAAATTCAATACACATAACAGAAGTTGTGTGCCCAAGTCAGATGATTGAGTATCCAGTGCAAAAAGCAGATTGTGATATTATGGTTGATTTTCTTTCATAGATGGTGTTTCCAGACAGTGTAGACTTTAAGTGACTTCAGTCTGAAGTATGATTATGTCTTATTTATCTCCTCTTATTTGTATCTATCGTATGCTAAACTATACTAGCTTTATGTTATCAACTATTTTCCCTACTATTTCAATTAGTCACCTCAAGTGATATTTTTTTTGTAATTTCCCCTTCCTCATGTCTCCCCAGCTTTATTCATGATCAATGTATTAATTTAGAAGTGGTTATTAAAAGATTTCTTGACAATTAGATTGTTCAAACCTTGAGGCTTGCATGGTCACAATTAGGATTATATTATGTTTGATTATTGATGCATTTGCCTTGATTTTTCAGGTCATAAACATTGGAGATGATGGCAAGATAGCGTGACGGATGATGTTTTTGCGCAGGCAAGGTAAACTTAAGGCATAAAAGAGTGTACTTGCCCCACCTCCCTTCTTCCTGTATTTCTGTGAGATTTAGAGTTATCTACTCTTGGTAATTATCTGAATATAGTTTAGTTATGCAGTTCCTATTTTATTTGCAGATTTGTACCAAGTGTAAATATTTGCTATTAGCTTATGAGGACTATATGATATACTCTAATTAATTTAACCAGCATCCCATTTGCAGCTATCATCTTGCCCACTTAAGATTGATTATCCAATGATACATACCCCCTATTTCCAGTGACATTGGTACAGCAGTTAAGTATGAACTGACATCGAAATCCAGGGTCTAAGTTTCACCGATAATATTTGTAGCATGCTATGTTTTGTGCAATGTGTATCTCTATCATATAACAGATATTAAAACTCTTTGAACAACTACTGCTAACCCTCTGTCTGCCGCATACACCACTCACACCAGGGGCAATCTTTTCTTCAGATTTCTTATTACCAGTAGAATATTGCAACTCGAGCCAAATAAGTGGCCAGTCTATTGAGATGAACATGAAATATACGGATGCATGGATGATGTGGAAATAGGTTATATTTTCAAGGCACGTTCTGCGCTTCCACTTTATAGTGTAATTCATCTATTCCAGCTTCAACCTGGCTTATACTTAATGATTTTCTAGCGTAACATGGACTCATAAATCATAATATAATGGAAGCTCCTTGTTTACAACTTTACAAGGCAGATGCTACCAAGAAGATATATATTGGTTGTCTTCTGTTGGTTAGCTGTTCTCGAAGTAGAATGTTGGCGCCTATTGGTAGATGATAACAAAGATCGATTACAGTTCATTTCCCTAATCTTCGACAATTAAACTCTGCTTTTGCTGAAAAACTTCATGTTTATTTTCCCAGGCCAGAGGGGATAATTGCATGTTCACTGTCACATCAATCCTATCGATAGCAATGATGCTTGTTGGGGTTCTTCTTGTCCTCTCTCCTGATAGCTTAAAAACTGACATAACCTGCTTGTTGTAAGTTCAGACATGCTTTGTATTTTTTTCCAAGCTCTAAGCACATAATTATTCAGAAATGTAGTTTTTGTTTTGATTTCATAAAATTGGTTAGATCTACGGGCTGGAAATAACATCAGCAACAATGGAGTTCCTGATCCGTCATGCAAGATTTGATTCATCTGCATGAAGCAGTTAATCTGCACCAGGTAACAAGAAGAATATGATGTTGTAGCTTGGAACATTTCTTGGTTACTAATTGATAACAAAGTTTCATAGATCAGCGAGTCTGTACTATATAGCAAGCTATATGTTCGCACACTGACTAATTTTTCTATCATAGGGAAATGGAAGTAGAAAATGCACCTTCAGCTGTTACATTGGCCATGAAGTTATGTGTCTGTCATTTCACAAGGAAAGTGTGAGTGTCCTCCAGTATGCTCTATTTTAGTGTGTCCTTGTTAAAACCAAAGAAAATATAATTATTTGAGACAAATGGATGTAGTATTTTACTGAAGATTTTTTTCCTGTTGCATTTGATGCTCTGTAATTTTTGAAGTGGCTAATACGCATATTGATTGATAAATCATTAAGACATATAGCATTGTTCGATTTTCCATGTCAAAATATTAGTTATTCTCTTCTCATAAATATTGTACGTTGTTGTGCTTGGGTTAGCTATGTACTCATCGGATCTTGGAGAATTTATTATGAAGAGTATTCTTGAGTTGACATATTGAATAAACCTCCTTAGGTTGACTTACTGATTAAACTCATGCATACAAATTCTCTTTTTCAACCATCCTTTCAAAAAGTGCTAACAACCTTTGACGATCGGCTCATACAGATATGACACAAACATTTGGTCAATATTAGTTAACCTTCTATTTCAGTGGTAACCATTTCATTCAGTACACCTTTAGATTTTGGTACTAAACTCCATGCAACATTTGGTTCATATTAATTAACCTTCAGTCGTTGAGTACACCTATAGATTTTGGTACTAATTAAACTCCATGCCACTATAACTTCAGACGTTGTACTATAATAAATATTTGATCCAAGCAAAGCACACGAGTGACTCATAATGCTTGCATGTGTATACGTATATTAGTTACTGCACCGTTTTGTACAAACTACAGAGCTCTATTTTCTTGTTTCTGATGTATTCAGAGCTTCACCTAATTTCGAAAATTCCACCTTCCTGCTTAGCTGCAGTTAAGAGATGGTACTTTTGTATCCCTCAACTTTTCAAATGCACCAGATAAATATATGGCGACTTCTGTCATATTCTTGGAGCTTGTTATGTCAATGCGAGGATGCCTCAGGTTCCCCAGGTTTTGAAACTTCAGGTGAACCACACTACAACTAGCAGGTTCCCCATGTTTTGAAACTTCAGGTGAACCACACTGCAACTAGACGTTTCCTCTTTTCCTTGATGAAGAATTCTCATTTACATGTCATAAATTCCACCAGGGAGAAGGAAATTAATAATCCCTATATTGTACAAAGTGACATTGCTTATCTGTAAACTCTTTCGTAGCAGCAGGCATTTTTTCCTTGATATTTGCTACCCAGCTACAAAGAATATGGATCAAAAGGTAAGACCTTTTGTAAATGGGTGTGACTAAAATTTGTCATGCCATATGATGGGTGCATCTCCATCGCATGGTTTACTCTTAATGACCCAATCATTGTACTTCTCTGTTGTGATCGTAAACTTTAAGTAAAAAGGGGAAAAGAAACCAGATTAAGCTGTTCTGTAATTGTAGATGTATTAAGAAAGATTTTTCTCCTTTAGACTTCGATAAATGTGTGTCTTAGTGCTATTTGCAGCTTTGCAGCCGTTATTCAGTCAGTACTAAATTTACCAATTGATTCAAGGGACCCCTGGTTCTGTTATCATGTAGAACGGGTACTGGTCTTTTCATGTTGTGAAATCTTTCCATTCCATGTGAGCTGTTATCAACCAGAGGCGATGAAAAACCTGATGAACATGTCCTCTTGTGTGTAAATAAGCACTAAAGAACCAATAAATTAGCACTAAACAGCCATGACGTAAAAATAAATGCTACTATCAGACGGCGCGGCAGAGCGCGCTGGGTCCATCTAGTACCGCTGCAAACGTCAGGGCTCTTTTGCTGCAGAGATCGCGGAGCCGCCGCACATGTATATTGCAAAACAGCTCAAGCATTGCGGAGCTTCCGGCCGAACGGCTGAGGTTGACCCCGTGAGTTTTCCGCAATCAGCACGTTCCTCATATCCAATCTTGCCCTCCACGATTTCATTGTTGGAAAGATACAGTGCGCTCAAAATAAACTGCTGTATCATAGCCTCGGCCGAGCTTGTTCTGCATCGCTGATAGTTGACGAGTTTACCATCGTTTGCGAGTTGCGACGGTGGCCCTGCCTGAACCTGTACCTCGCCAGGTATTGCTGACGCGGCACCAACAGTGGAGCAGCGCACGTGCCGATGGAGGCGGGTCCAGCGAGCGGCGGGAGCTTCGCCTGCGACCACCTCCCAGCGTTCTTCCACCTCAACCTCCTAGCGCCTCCACACTGCTTGCTCAGCGACGACGATCCTTCCCGGCGTGGCCGTAACCTCCAGACGTGGTTTTACCCCCGCGGCGCCGACGACGACGTGACCTCAACCTCGACGGGTGGTGATTCTTCTGCGGCGCCACGCATCGGAGACATCGAAGAGCTCTAACGGCACCCCAGCCGGCCACGGCGGCGCTGCTCCCGCGGCCCCCACCGGCCACGTCTGCGACCCTACCGGCGGCAGTGACGCGCTCTCACGGCGCCGGCGACGGCGGCGCCGCCCGCGGCGCCAACGACGACGACGGCGCTGCCCGCGGTGGCCCCACCAACGACCGCGGCGCTGTTCCGGCTTCAGCTCTACATGTGCTTCCTCGCCTCTCGATCTTCTCGCCACTAGAATCTGGAAAAGAAAAACGGGATGGGAAAGAGGAACCGAATGTGTGGCTGTGACTAGTTCAGGTGAAGGGATAAGGTGGAAAAGGTGAAGCGATCCCGATGGTCCGTTTAGATCCGACGTACACGCACGCGCCACACGAGAGAGTCGCATGTGCGGCGCCTCCTAGTAGATTTTTTCTTCATTGTTCCAACATGCAAACGAAATAATCATGCACGTATAGAGATGATTAGATCCAAGTTAAATAATCAATTAACATAATAAAGAGGAGAGAGATTAGCTGATTGTGAAACCGATCTGCGCATGATTCATGCATGGTGTAGCCGACCGATCTATTAATTGCTTCCCTGCCGTCGCCCGCATGCGCCTCAACGAGTATGTTGACTGATTGGTTGGGGGCGGGCGCTGCTTTCTCGGGCGTGCCGGCGCACATCCCGTGAATCAGCTAGAGTCGCAGAAGTTGTTCGCGGCGGCGGGCATCTGGGCAGCGAGGTGAGGAGCTCCATGGACGCTATCGTTGGTGACGAATTTGCGGAGTCCCGCCCGGATTAGAGCAATTCCAATAGTATAGCCAACTGTTGGCTATAACAAGATGTCATATCATTTGTAGTCATCATATAGCTAATATATACAATAGTTGGCTATAAGAATGTAGTACTTTCTAATATATGCCACCTTCACTCTCACGATCTAGGAGACGCGCAGAGTTGCTATCGTAGTGCACCTCCCTTCTCTCTCCTCTTCTCTCTCCTCCAACTCATCTAAAATATATTATTTAATGTCTTATAGTCAGCTGACTAGACTCTATTGTACTTGCTCTTATAATTCCAAGCACCACTTGCCCCAAGGTGGATGCCATTGTCGAGGTTTTAATCACGGCAGATGCTATTGGGTAGCACATGAGAGGTGTGGAGCAACGCGGCGTACGAAATTTCGGAAACGAGTTTTTTTGGCACACGATGTACCCAGGTCACGTCCCCCCGGTGGAGGATCCCTACGTCCTGCTTTAAATCACTATGATCATACTGTCATCAGCGTTAGGCGACTTGCTTTGGGGTAGCCGCCGAAGGCGGAGGGGGGAGATTGTATGTAATGAGAGATCATGTGTGATGAGATGATCTGTCTAGGGGTGACCCTGGTGGCTCTATATATGCAATCACCTAGGGTTTACAAGTATTAGGCCGCTTGGGCCGCTAAGATTTTCCTTCATGGACCTTGTGCTGATCCAGTCGTTCTAGGCTTCAGTCGCTAGGGCGCTTGGCCCAGTCGCCCGCCGCTGTCCTGGGTTCTCTTCATCTGGCAAGTGAGCTGGGTGATGGGCCCAATATGGCGTATCCCCATCATCGATGGTGCAGGATCCAGGGCACGCGGCGATCGGTAGATGCGGTGGGGGAGCGGGACACGGGGACGGTGGCGAGATGCATGACGTGAGGACGGCGACGACTGTGGTGTACGAGCAGGACGTGCCTGACATGGACTCCACGATTTGCCGTTCGGCTCAACAAGTAGAGGCGCACTCTGACGGGACTATTGCATATCGTCCATGATCAGTTTAGAGCACTCCCATCCAGTTTCGATCCGGTTTTAACATACAAATCAATTGTATGCAGATTCTTCTTCACGTAGGAAACAATACACGACGGAAACAAGAGACAGAGGTTGTCGAGGTGGCCGGCCTGGTTGGCGAGGTTGCAGAGCGTTTCGGGGACCTTCTCGTCGAGGCGATTCTTGACAAGGTTGAGCTGCTCGACTGCTTGTGGGGTCGGGCCGGTCAGCTGCTTCATGTCGGCGTCGATGATGGACGAGATGTCTTGGACTCTTGGTGAGCATACCGATCTCATGAGCTGATGAGCCGTGAGCGAGGAAGCGGGAGACCTTGTTTATTCAGTAGGAGGACATCAACGAGAGTGTCTTTTGTTTGCCGGATTGATTGTGTGATTGGGCTGTTGAGCATGTTGTTGGCAATGCGATGTAGCTGAACTTAAGGAGGTACATGCACACAAGCAGTTCTACAGCGGCAGCGACGAGACAATCCAATTAAACAAACGACAGGAAAGACAACAGAAGTAGGGTTGAACTGCAGGGTTGAACTGCGTAAGTCTTCCTTCCTGGCCTGCTCGTGGCATCGTGCTCCGTCCTGACACGAGCACCATCCTCTTCAGCCTGTCATGTCAATCACGCCTTCCATCGGCGTGCTCCGTCCTGGCACGAGCACCATCCTCTTCAGCCTGTCATGGCAATCACGCCTTCCATCGGCGTGCTCCTCAAATCCCAAAAACTCTGGGTCTGAGACGCATCTCGTTTGACTGCCCCTGTGGCGTTTGAGGCGATTTGCCGGCGACTGGCGGATGCCGTTCTACTCTCCCTTCTGATTCTTTCTCAATCTGCTCCGATTCCTCTTCTCTCCTCAATTTCCTTCCTACTCGTTTGTTCTCCACACTGAAAAATCATCAATTTTAAGGTCCAGAAACACTAGAAGCAGAGGAAAAATCCGATACGCAAACAAGATTGTTCTCCGCCATTTTCACCACCGTAGGCGATCTTGCTTCTCCACCACCAAATCGCCATCACCTGCATCGTTTCCTCTTACCAGCAGCATCCTCCCCATTCGCGACTTCCCATCCACCTTCCGCGGCGGCCGCATCTCCATCCTCCACTGCCGTGACGCTGTCGTCTCCCTACTCCTGCTGCCTGCCTTACCAGGTCGCCAGCCTCGCGTGCTTCCCGTCTCCCTAGTCAAACTCCTCCTGCAAATCACTGCTCCACTTCCTGAGATTATTGGTAGGAGCCCCTGATTGTTCTACACGCCGGCCTACACAGCTGTGAACAATCTGGAGACAGGAAGGTGGGATAACAAATATGGACCGGCACCACCTTCAGACTCTAGCAGGTTTGGTGATTCTCTGTTGGAATTGTCGAGGTTTAGGGACGGATTCTACAATTGGTGAGCTGCGCTGGTTGTTGCAGACATATCGCCCATCCCTCCTCTTCTTGTCCGAGACAAAAATGACAGATAAAAGGGCAAGAAACTTCATGTGGTCACTGGGATTTTCAAATTCCTTCGCTGTTAGTAGTGACGGCCAAAGTGGGGGCTTGTGTTTGTTTTGGTTATCTTCAATCAATGTCTCTCTGAAGGCTTTCAACAATAGATGTATTGATGTTCATGTCAAGCCTGAATATGGACCTATTTGGAGGGCTACTTTCCTGTATGGTGAACCACGAAGAGAAAATAGATGCCACTTTTGGGACTTTCTCCGGTTTATGCGAGCACAGTGGAATGGTCCATGGATTTGTTGTGGGGATTTTAATGAGGTGTTTTGCCACGACGAACATCAAGGCATTCGAGAAAGAACAGATAAGCAAATCAGTGACTTCCAACAATGCTTGGCTGATTGCGGCCTTGTGGACTTGGGTTTTTGTGGCCCTAAATATACTTGGTCTAATCGTCAGGATCCTCACCGCCATGTCAAAGCTCGACTAGACCGAGCGGTGGCTAATGTCGAGTTTTCGAATCTATATGAGGATTGTTTGGTTGAGAATGTGATCACCACGTCATCTGATCACTACGCCGTCCATATTGCTCTCAATAAAGGGAAGAGTCCTTATGACAGAGGAAAGACTCCTTATGATCCCCAGCCAGTGCAGCAAGGTTTCAAGTTTGAAGCTATGTGGCTGAGAGCTACTGATTACAGAGAATTCTTAGAGAAGGCTTGGGCGGAAGGCAGGGATGAGTCTCCTTTATCACTGCAATCTACATGGTCCAATTTAAATCGAGTGGCAGGCGCTCTCAAACAATGGGAGAGACAGTCTTTTGGCTCGATCAGATCCAATATTCGTAAGTTGGAAAGGCGTCTCAAATGCCTACGGTCAACCTCTCTCTCGGAAGCAGTGATTATGGAGGAGCGTTTTTTGGAGAGACAATTATGTGAACTTTTTGAGCGGGAAGAAATCATGGCTAGACAACGCTCCCGGGTGGATTGGCTTCGTGAAGGTGACCGGAACACGGCTTTCTTTCATGCTCGTGCATGATGCACGTAGACGTACAAATAAAATTAATTTTCTGGCCCGTTATGATGGCTCAATTACTGAAAACCAAGATGAAATCAAAGGTATGGTGCAAAGTTTTTATGATAATTTGTTTACTACTCAACCGTGTGGCTCCCATGATGTAGTTCTTCAGGCTATTCCGCGCAAAGTGGATGACAACATGAATGCTGATCTATGCAAGCCGTATACAGACGAAGAAATAAAAATTGCGTTGTTTCAAATGGGACCAACAAAGGCGCCGGGACCTGATGGTTTCCCTGCACTTTTTTACCAAACTCACTGGGAATTCTTGAAGGAAGATGTTTGCCATGCTGTCAGATGTTTTTTGAATGGAAAGCCAATTCCTGATGGTTTTTGTGATTCTGTGATTGTTCTAATCCCAAAGGTTGCAAGGCCAAAACACCTAAATAACTTCAGACCGATAAGCCTTTGCAATGTACTCTACAAGATAGCTTCGAAAGTGTTGGCTAATAGGCTCAAGTCTCTCTTGCCGGCAATCATCTCCGAACAACAAAGTGCTTTTGTTCCGGGAAGATTAATCACGGATAATGCCTTGATTGCTTTTGAGTGTCTTCACACAATTCGACAACAACGATTGAAGAGACCATACTTTGCCCTCAAGATTGACATGACTAAAGCATATGATCGAGTTGAGTGGACCTACTTACATGGATGCCTAAGCAGACTTGGTTTTGCACCTGAGTGGATCAACACGGTCATGAGATGTGTAACCTCAGGTCGTTATGCTGTCCGGGTTAATAGAGAACTCACAAATCCAGTGATTCCAACAAGAGGCATCCGACAGGGAGACCCAATCAGCCCTTACCTGTTCCTTCTATGCACCGAAGGCTTGTCTAGTGTGCTTCTACGTAAGGAGTCATGTGGTGAACTACAAGGTATTAGAAATGGTCGTCAAGGCCCTCCTATCTCACACCTCCTTTTTGCCGATGATAGCATTTTC
The DNA here is from genome assembly GCF_022539505.1 of Lolium rigidum. NCBI lineage: Eukaryota > Viridiplantae > Streptophyta > Magnoliopsida > Poales > Poaceae > Lolium > Lolium rigidum. The sequence continues at coordinate 190,864,239 of NC_061513.1, read as the reverse complement.
TTTGCTAGAAGTGATCAGCGTAGTGTTCAATCTCTAAAAGAGGCTCTACATTTGTATTGTGACGGTTCAGGCCAGCAAATTAATCTTGAGAAGTCATCTATCTACTTTGGTACTCATTGCTCCAGTGACACTAAACAAAAGGTAATGGAAACTCTGGCAGTTACTAATGAATCGTTTCATGAAAAATATGTTGGAATGCCTACTCATGTGGGAAGATCGCCAACCAAGACATTCAAATTTCTAAATGATAAAGTTTGGCAGCGCATCATTAGTTTCTCGGATAGGCCCCCTTCCCGGGCAGGAAAAGAAATTCTGTTGAAATCTGTGGTTCAGGCTATTCCAATATATATCATGAGCTGTTTCCGAATACCGATTTCTACATGCGAGAGGATGAGACAAGCTGTTGCTGATTATTGGTGGGGCCGGGAAGATGGCAAGAGGAAAGTTCATTGGCGTTCATGGGAATGGTTGTCGACACCAAAATCTCTTGGTGGATTGGGCTTTAGGGATTTTTCGCTCTTCAACCAAGCTATGCTCGGTAAGCAAAGTTGGAGGTTACTTACTGAGCCAGATTCCCTTTGTGCTCGTGTTCTCAAAGGACGCTATTTTCCTCATTGCGATTTCTGGGATGCACCCAAGCCTAGATCCTCATCCTATACTTGGAGAAGTATTCTCTTTGGTCGGGAGCTTGTTAAGGCTGGGATTCGGTGGGGAATTGCAAATGGCCAAAAAGTTAATATCATGACATATCCTTGGATTCCTGAACGGCCACCACATCTACTGCAAACTCTCTCTCCAATTCCAGATAATGCAAAGGTATGTTGTCTCATGGATGGACACGGTCATTGGAATGAAGAAAATGTTAGAGCTTTCTTTCCGGAAGAGACTGCACAACTCATTTTACAAACCCAAATTAGTCGCCATGCTGGAGATGATTTTGTGTATTGGCCGCACACTCGCTTTGGACTGTATACCGTACGTTCGGCATACAATCTGGCTCGATCTTTGGATTTCTTTTCAACACAAAGTATGGCTGGGCGTGGCCTACCATCAAATTTGGAAATTGAAGAGAAATATTGGAAGGCAATCTGGGCAATTAAGGTCCCCAAAAAGATGAATATAGTGCTCTGGAGGTTCGCACATGATTGCTTGCCATCAGGCATTCAGTTACGCCATCGGAATATCCCTGCAAATTATGCGTGTGTGCATTGTGGTAGAGATGAGAGCATTCAACATTGCCTGTTGTTCTGTCAATTTGCTTCCGAGATATGGAGGCAGGTTAAAAAGCGGTTTGACATCCATCTGGATCGTGGGAATTTCCGATCGCCGAAGCAGTGGCTTTTTGATTTCATTGATAGGGCCTCACCAGAACAGTCCACTGTCCTGGCAATCACTATATGGCACATTTGGGAGGCAAGAAATGCGGTCAGGAATGATGAAGGTAATATCCATCCACACCGTGTTGCCTTCAAAATCCATGCTTATGTTGATTTTGTTTTGCTGCATACTTTTAAGTCTGTTACTGGGCATAGTCGTGAGACGCCATCATGTTCACCGGTAAGATGGTCTCCGCCGCCGCCTGGTTCAGTCCTTATTAATGTGGACGCAGCTATCTTCTCAAAGTTCCGCAAGGTGGGAGTGGGCATCCTCATCCGAAATCACACCGGTGATTGCTTGGTTGCTTGCTCGCTCAAGGGTGTCGTCTCGCCAGAAATTGCTGAAAGCTGGGCACTACGTTGTGCCGTGTCTCTCGCCCGCGACGAAGGCCTCACATCTGTGGCGTTTGCTTCAGACTGTCTATCGCTGATACAACGAATCAATTCATCAACTAATGACAGGTCTGAAGTGGGTGCTGTGGTGTCTGATATCAAGCGTTTGACTACTAGCTTTTCTTATGTGTCTTTTCGCCATGTCAGGCGTTCGTTGAATGTTGCTGCACACATTCTAGCTAGGTCCTGTGAGTTTGCTGTTTCACGTGTGATATCTTATGATGCTCCAGATTGTATTAGGCAAGCTCTGTGTATGGATGCTTTCGAATGAATAAAGGGCAACATTCTCTCAAAAAAAAAAAAAAAACTCTGGGTCTAGTGGCCACTCGGCACGGCCATTTATATCCTCAACAGGTGACAAGTGACTAGGAGAGAGTGAGAGACTTAGCGCTACGAGATGAGGCACGTATAAGCCGTTTATATCCTCTAAAAAAATATAGACGTGTCTGGATTAAGAAAAAGCGCGCAGATTATGGCGGTGTTTGCGGTGCCCCCACTGCGACCGGATATTCTGCCCGCAGTCCAAGGTGCCGTGACGTGACGGTCGATTGCGCCGAGTTCTAGCTTTCTGGAGCGATGAACGCAGAGCAAGTGGCACAGCAGCCTGCAGGTAACTAGCTTAATCTGAATCTTTTGCTCACTAGCTAGCTATGGCCAATCCGGTTCCTATTGTTAAGCTTCATGCACTAGCCACTTGAACCAAAAGTCCGAACTGATGGAAAGGGCTAGGCAATCCACATATACACTTCACAACACCCCTACTCGCGTGTGATGAGAGAAGAGAAAGTCAACACGTGAAAGAAGAAGAGCACACCGAAACAGGGCATCAGCGGTGGCTAAAGAGGGGGGCAACAGCAATTTTTAGGATTAATTGCGAAAACCATGTGAAAGCCAGGATTTGAACTCGAGACCTGGGGCTCTGATACCATGTTAAGCTTCATGCACTAGCCACTTGAACCAAAAGTCCGAACTGATGGAAATGGCTAGGCAATCCACATATACACTTCACAACACCTATTTCATCCGATTTTCAGGTGCAGGCATTCTGCTAGATGCGCAGCTTCCTGATGATGGGTGCACATGTTTGCACGACTAGTCAGTACTGATTTGCGTAACTATCTCTAGGTTAGCTGTACACCGTACAGTTAATTTTGGTGTGCAATAAAACCCGCTTATTTAGATTTGTCATCAGAAAATTGGAGTCTTCATATTTCTTTTATTGATGTCAATTGATTTACATAGAGAATTTTAGATATCTTGGTTAGGCCGTGCCTTCTTCGATTCTTCTTTGTTGGTACAAAGCAATTTTTCTTTGTTCGGTTTTCTTTGTTGTTTCACTGAGATGAGGGGTTAGCAATCTAATCTTCTTAGGATTGATAATTATGTTTATCGTGTAAGAGAAAATGTGACCACCAATGCAGAGAGGAGAGGTGTCATCACTTTGATTTGCCAAACCTCTTGACTATTTATTTTTCTCGGTGCAACGCACGGGCATTTTTACTAGTTAAGCTTAATGCACTAGCCAGTGGAAACCAAAAAGTCCAAACTGACGAGAAGATCTGCGCAGTTCACTTATCCACTTCAACACCCATAAGCATGTACAATGCAACATCTTCAATTTTGTAAGGAACTGACCTTAATCTTGGGATCCGTCCAGTGCTGCACAAGCTCGTTCCACTCAACGTCATTCATCGAACTGACGAGGCTTTCTTTGGGCACATCACAGGGAGGAAGGCAATCGAAGTACTTTCTTTTAAGGACATGTCGTTGATGCTTAACACCTAACTGAAGATACCTCCTACGTGCTGCTTTTACTAGTGAAGTATTTATATACATATCAAACCTTACCTAGAGAGTAGTGACATGAAAGAACATGCTTAAGAATGGAAATATCTTAAATCAGCTGTATATAAACATTACAGTCGGGCAAAGGGCCTACAGTATATGCTTACCCCAACTCAGTTCTAATAGTCAGAGAGGAGCCTAGTGTCCCCCTTGTACTTCCTCCAGTGCGAACGCACATGCACATGGTTCTTGACAGCCTTGTAACATTCAGTTGCAAACTTTGCAGCGATTATAGCTGACACTGGCCTTATCCTCCCTTTTGGAATGACCACTGGCAGTTTGCCAGCCGGTGATCGGTACAATCTGCTCAGTACTTCTCCCACGTTTTTTCTCCTTCCCACTACACATATAGACAACTTGTGAGGTAATAATGATGATACTACAGATAAAATATGGAAGAAACAAGCAAAATACACCAAACATGCCTTTAACCACATTACTAGGCAGGGTAGCCTCATCATGTTGAGCAAGGTGAGGAGTTCCATAGCCTTCAACATTCATGAGATTGGTGGCATCGATCCGGTCAGTGACTATGTCCACAAGGACATGCCCCATAACATTATTTTCGGTGTCCATGGGAGGCAAACCTGAGTGTGGTCATCATGCATCCAAAAAACATAAATGCAAAGATAGAAGTTCAGAGTACAACATGCTAGATGCAGTAAGAACTTAGTGGTACAGCTTGCCTTCAGCGAGAGAAGGGTTTAGACGAAGAGATCTGCGGCACACTGAGATTGGATTTGATTTCAGTCTAGCAGGTGGCTTGTCTGGCGATGATCTTTTGGCGCTCATCTGGGACGTGATTCCAACTAGAGGCGTCAGGTTAGCCATGTTGCAGTTGCTGGAGGCATGATACTTATTTCCCTTTTTAAAAGCAAAAATGGATAAATGAAGCGACCATGACAACGATAAATTGGCATTAGCAATCAAACATAAATATGACAAGGCACGATGGGATGAAGGAACTAGCACCTTAACTGTCGAGAGAGCAGGGGAGGTCTCTATCATATCGCATAATAAGAGTTCAAGATCTGAATCTCCTTCGGACGGCTGAGATGTTGATATTCTCTTGTTGCCCTTAGCTGCTGAGCCACCCCTTTTAATATCCTTTAATGTGGTTTCAGCAGCGGCTGCTACCAACTTCTCAATACGGGAACCTCCAAGTTTTGCAGTGCTCCTTCTGACATTCTGCTTGTTGCTCCTATTTTCACTGTGTTTGGTGCCTAAGATATTAAGGACAAGCAAAAAATCGTAGATTGTGATGCCAATGATGAATAAAAGGGGAAATCGAACACATGCACTAGTTTAATTTTTTCGATAAAACATATATTAATATAACGGAGATACCAATTACACCCAACCTCTGCAACAACATAATCCCCTAATGGCATAAAGGATGCACACAACCTCATACTAGTATACCAATTGGCACGTCCCATTCCTTCTAGCTTGTTGTTCGCTCTATGTGTATCGCACCAACGGTTTATATTATTGTGAATAGTTAAGATTCGAGTTCGATGATGACCAAAAGTAAGTAAAGCGTGTTCTCAACAGTCTATTCTCAGAATGTATGCGCCAGTATCGCAACAGGCTAAAGAAGAAATACTTTACTGGAAGGATTACGGGGAGTGTTCCAACTAGATCTTCTCTTAAGCAAATTACTGACAAACGGTGGCGAGATCTTGTGAAGCATTGGTCCGATCCAAAGAATATGGTATGATTTGTAAGACTGAGACCAGATCACATCTTGGATTCTTATTTACAGAATTTGGCTAAACAGAATCAGAAAAACCGCGGTAAACTACTTTCACCTAGCCGTACGGGATCTCGTAACTTGATTGTGCGCATTCGGCAAAAAGTAAGGACATGTTTTTTATACTGATATTTAGAAATATTTTAGTAAAAGATCATGCAAAGTATACACCAGTGTGCAGCTTATATAATGATCCTCCATTTCAACCACTTTATTTGATTTATAAATGGTTGTACTAAAATGCAGATGTTACATAATGCAAGTAAAAGGGAACCAAACAAAGAGATGACTCTGCGAGAGATTTTTGAAGCATGCCATAAGAACAAACTTGAAGTGATTGGAGAAGTCGCACGGAGTGTTCTTGTAAGTTTTCTCTACGATTGAAATTTTGTGACGACTCACATCCCAACTTGTAGGAGTAGTAAAGTACATGTCAATATGATATTATAGATGTTTATTAAAATTCATGTGATGTGAATCAGACATGCCTAATTGTAGGAATAAAAGTAGGTCATACACATGATAAATCTACTGTCAGCAAGTTTCTCTGTAGTGACTATCATGTTTGCACATGTGTATGAACTGAATTTTTTGTAGGAAGATATGAAATTAGAGATGGAAAACCCGGTAAAAACGGTCTAGAAAAAACCGATGAAGAATGTGTGAAGGCATTTTCGATGGCAATAAAAAAGAAAGGTATTGCCGAAAGCACTTTCTTACGAAATGCTGGACTGTTGAACTGCATGTCCATGTCCAAGTCAAAGTATTTGCATGCTCAAGTTCTAGAGAAGCAACTCCAAGTAGAACGAGCTGCATCAGCTGCGCTAAGACTAGAAGTCAAAAAATTTAGAACGATGGCAGAAGAGAAGGAGGCCCTACTGGAGCAGGTTAGGAAAGCTAGTAAGAAGAGTATGTGCTAGATAATTGGAGATGAACGGGGACAGTGACAGGTCAGTACCTTGGTCCTGTAAAATGATTCCTTAGTCTGAGCATATTTCATAGGTGCATTTATGTGCAATTGCTATGATATTGGTGGTCGTTTCCTTGTTGTGATGTGGATTTGATAGGACCTATCCTTTTGTGTACTAGCTACTGTATGAATCAACTCGATGCAGTGATAACCCTGCTGATTTTTTTTGAACCGGAACCCTGCTGATTGTTAGTATGTATAAGTGGATTACCTAGCCCTTTCCATCAGTTCGGACTTCTGGTTTCGTTGGCTTGTGCATGAAGCTTGACATGGTATCAGATCCCAGAGTCTCAAGTTCGAGTTGTGGCTTTAGCAAACCTTCTCTTCTCTTCTCCCAGTCTAGCCCTTTCTGTCAGTTTGGACTTTTTGTTGCGTTGTCTATGTTGAGATGTATACGTGGATTTCCTATCCCTTTCCATCAGTTCAGACTTTTCGTTGCGTTGGGTAGTGCACGAAGCATGACACTGATGATTTTCTGTGATCCATTGATTTCTAGCTTTCTACATATAACCCAGGTCTAGAAGCTTGTCAACTGCTCTGGTTCATTCATCGTTGTATTGAGTGCATTGAACGGAACAGTGGCTTCTCCTTTGTGTTGTGCTGCAACTCAACAGCTGTACCTGCTTGTGTAGAGGCGAGCTGTAAACAGAGATACTTCTGTATGCTACCAAATTTCGACTTCATATAATTATTACCTTAACAACCGTCTAATTAAAAATCTCAACACTGTAGCATTTACCTCCTGCCTATCGAATATAATTATTTCACACACTGAAATATTTTGTACGCGTTTTGAATTGGAGAACATGGGAACCGACTTTGGTTCTGATTATTATTTGATGTGACCCTAGCCCTGCATTCCTGAGCAGAGGCACTATGCCGGTCTACCATTTTTTCTATTACTAGCAGAAGGTATGTGTTAAAAAAAGAGATTACGAAGTGATAATTCCCTTTTTTGTAAGTCCTGGTGGCATTGACACTCCTTTCTCACTTGCTAATTTATTTTTTGGGTGTTTATATATAATAGAGAATTACTAGCTTATTGTCGAACCTGTTAGATTTTGGGCAATGATTGTTAAGTGGCTGCTTCTTCATTAAAGTTTATCATGTTATGTAGATGGATTTTTGAAAGATGCAGCAGGTTGTTCTTCAGATCATCTACATGGGATTCCCATCTAAATGTATGCTTGGTTTCATGGAGTACTTCAGCTCATAGCAGCCACATACAATCCTGCAAGATTTGCATTTTTTGACCTTGCAAGATTTGCATTCAATGTATCGCCAGTGCGAGTTCGTGAGAACTCTAGAAACATCTTCGTTGGACTCGTTTTGGCGCGTGCAGTTCCCGAGCGAATCCAATGAACTTTGACCGTTCTGTTAAAAAAAGGAACTTTGACCGTTGGATCAAGCGTTGGAGAACTGATGTGCCAACGGCCAATAATTGCGTGTGCATCATGGTGATGGCTTATCTGATTTCAAAAACTGAGATATTTTTTTATATAGTGGATAGATGGACAAATATAGATATAGATAGATTATTGCTTCGACTGTAGCCACACTCAAAATCAAAAGCAGTCGAGCTGCAAAACCACTAGCCAATTAAGTCCGAAATATTTCAGAGGAATTTTTGAAGGCGAGTGCTTCCATAGACCCCCAACGTAGAACGGTTATGTTGAGCGGAACACAAGGACGGCCCAGATTAATCCGCGGCGAGGGGCATGATCGACTTTTCAGCTTCGATTTGGGTACAAAAATACCCGACCCAAAACCCGCAGGACCCGTTAGCCGAGGGGGTACGCGTATCACCGCGAGAATACATACACGCCCGTACCTCTTCCGCGTACACGCCCGTACCCCTTCCGCGTACATACCCCTTCCGCGTACACGCCCGTCCATGCCCACGGGTCCACACACGGTCCACGCCCACGCGCACAGTCCAGAAGAGTCCACTACTTTATCCCCACTCGGCCGCATCCCCTCCCCACCATCCCCATTTCTGGCAAAAAACAGAGGAGAGAAAACCCTAACCCTAGTTCTTCGGCGAACAAAGCCTCTCTCCCTACACTCCCATTTCTTCGGCGAAGCACAGATCCGGCAATGGACATGAACCTTGCCGCGGCTGCTGCTGGTTTGGAGGGCGGAGATGGAGCGGGAGCGGCTGCGGCTGCGGGGGTGGCCGCGGGAGCGGTTGCGGGAGCGGGAGCGGGAGCGGGAGCTGCTGGTGCTGATCTGGGCGGCGGCGCTGGTGCGGTGGCGGACGGCGGCGCGGGAGCTGCTAGTGCTGATCTGGGCGACGGCGCTGCTGCGGTGGCTGCTGCTGCTCGCGCCGCTGCCGAGAGGGAGGCGGCGTTCAAGGAAATCGACGCCTTGTACGAGGCCAGCCAGTACGTCCAGCCCTGCGAGGTAAAGCTATGTCTCCCCTCTCGGATCTGGTAACCCCTGCAAAGTCGATGTAGTAGATGCGCGTGGATGCTATGTCGATCTGGTAAACGCAGCTATGTCCGCGAGTACATCGAGCCCTGCGAGGTAGATCTACTCCCTCCATCCACAAATAAGTGGATGCGCGTGGTTTTGAAGAGACCTTGAACTTTTTGTAAAAAAATCCCTCATTCGTCACTGATTGCTTGTCCTTGATTCGTCACTGATGCAATCTTTTATCTCTCCGGAGATTGCTGAAGCTTTGGTTCTTCGACAAGGGGTGCTGATCACTAGAAATAGGGTTTTTTCAAAGGTGATCTTCGTCACTGATTGCTTGTCCTTGATCCAACGAATAAACACCACTGTGCTTGATCGGTCTCAGGTGGGAGTGTTGATAAAGGACATCAAACTTGTCTCGTTGAATTTATTGTCTGCTCGTTAAACGCTCTTTAAATGAAGCGGCACACATTTTAGCTAGATCCTCGTAATCTAGCGTCCTTCGGTTTTATTTCCAATTATGCTCCGGCTTGCATCCAGAAGACCCTTTGTATTGATATGGGTTAATGAATAAAGTGCCGTATTCTGTCAAAACATATGCTCATTAATCAAGAAGATGCTTATAAATGTTGTGCATGCTAGTAACAACATTGAGAAACCAAAAATGATTATTGGGGGCTGGGATCAAGGCATGCAATGAGTGACCTAAAATGATTGAAAATCATACCTAGGGTTTACTCGATATCGGTGAGTGATGGCATCTTTTCCATTTACATCACTATATTCCGATGTAATATAAATGTAGTACAATGCCATCTGATTCCTCTTATACATAAATGCTTCATCGTATAGACTTTACACATTGTACTCTACCATGCCTAATGTATCCTTATTTGTGGTTGTTAAAATATTATTGAGCAATGTATCTAATATTATTTGTGAAGAACTACTTGTTCCAAAACACATATCAAATAAGGCCTCGCTTCCATTTAATTTGCTAATTAATCACATCATATAATTACTCCTTGCCCCAATGCATGTCTCTCTTCTATTTTTTTAGGCATTAAATCGGTGAGCTAAAATGACGATCCACTTGCTCTATTTAATAGAGGCATTTAAAGAAAAAAATGAATACAAGCTGCCGATTGGTTAGGCTGGCCATAGTGCTAGTATCAATTCGATACTCGTGCCCCTTGTCCCGCAAAACTAATAAGGAACACACATTTGTCCGTAGTACTATGGTGGGGATTGTTAGCTACCTCTCATTTTTTGCGACCAATTGTAATAGTTCTTTCTTTCGGATGAAGTATGTTCCGGGTGAGGCATATCCAATGTCTCATCGGTTCTAATTTTCTTGTAGGATTATTCCTCATGTGTAGTCTGTTTTGTTCAATGAAATGAATACTGTCCTTCCATGTATGAAGCACATGACTAACTAATTTTATTTGCGAGTACAACACGGATGACGACGTCGACGAGGACAACTTTGAGTCCTACGTGCGAGAGGCAGGTCAAGGGATTCGAGTCTCGGATTCCGAAGACGAGTGCGTAGGGGAAGGCATGCTTGCCCCTTCGTCCCTCGCAAGGTGAAGGACGGCTTGCTGGCTTCCCTTGAGATGCATGCTATGGACACTCGCCACAGCGCCCACGAGTGGCAGGGCAAGGCTGACCACGAGGCACTTGCAAGGTTCCTGTTGGGTCCTCGCCTTCCCCGTTTCGGCAGGATCCTCAAGAGGCGTCGCAACATGTGAACCTCTACCATGCATGCCTCAGCCCGATGCTCGCCGCCGTATATATATGTTATGTCCTTGGAGCTTATTTCTGTCTGGTTGTAATGGATACCTAAAACCTTTTAGGTTTAATGTGTGTACGTAGAACCTTAAGTTCTACTTATGGAATTTCTTAGTACTAAGAACTTATATCTCCAGTGTTATGCATGAATGCCTGCTTGTTTAGATAAATGCTAGTTATAACTGTTATGCATGAATGCCTTGTTTAGACAAATGCTAGTTATAACTGTTATGTATGAATGCCTTGTTTAGATAAATGTTAGTTATAACTGTTACTCTTTTATCTAGATAAATGCTAGTTATAACTGTTATGCATGAATGCCTTGTTTGTTATTCTCATGCATAGATAGTTTTTCACATAGACTGCTCAGTCTCTGTAGCCAAACTTGTTCGATCCCTCGATAACAAAGTCATTGCCACGTAGAGATGTTAGCTAAAATCAACAAGTTTGATTACCATAGAAGGTACATGTAAGAAAGGAGTAAAAAATAGTCACATATGAGCTTGAGGTAAAAAATAGTCACATATTTGTGTACTTGTGATTATTTCGACGTTGACTAAATAGACCATGCACCATTCTGTGTTAAGTCTCCTTGGGTTCTCACATGAAATAACCATGCACTCAGTTGGACTCACCCTGGCAACCCCATCCACATCCACATCCATCCACTTGATTTGGCATCCCCATCGACTTGATTTGCCCCAAAAGTGCATGTTTTCGCCTAAAAACCCTATATTTAGGGTGTCTAGATGCAACTCACCATTATCTACCCTATATTATTCATGTAGATTACAAGGGTAGGAGTGTGGGGCATGCATCATGGCATTTTTATTTCAATTTCCACAAACTAATACATAATTGGAAATGTGGTTTACAGGAAGACATAATTAGGAACATGGTTTTCCACAAACTAATACATAGTTTGAACCATGGTTAACACAAATATAAAATATTGCAAAAAAAATAACTAGGCCGTGCATCGAAGGTTTCGTGTGTTCGCTGCCAACCAAAAACACACGAAACCTTTAAAATACTTTTTTTTGGTATTTTTATTTCAATTTCCACAAACTAATACATAATTGGGAACGTGGTTTACACGAAGACACAGTTTGGAACATGGTTTTCCACAAACTAATACATAGTTTGAACCATGGTGGACACAAATATAAAAGTTTGGTTACCATAGAAGCTACAGGTAAGAAAGGAGAAAAAAATAGTCACATATTGGTACAGTTGTGAACCCTTAACAAATAGTCACATATGAGCTTGACGTAAAAAATAGTCACATATTTGAGTACTTGTGATTATTTCGACGTTGACTAAATAGACCATGCACCATTCCGTGTTAAGTCTCCTAGGGTTCTCACATGAAATAACCATGCCAAGAAACTGATCACCTTGGGCTGTACCATCCATGAACTACCTCGTTCTTGATAGTTCTTTGGAGCACATTAGAGCATCTCCAGTCGCGTCCCCCAAACCTTCCCCCAAAGCGATGGATTAGGCGTTTGGGCGACGTCGCTCCCCAGCCGCGTCACCCAAACGCCGCCCCCAAACCCCATATTATTCATGTAGATGCCAAGGGTAGGAGTGTTGGGCATGCAATGGTGCACCCATGTGCCAAGTGTGGCCTCACCCTGGCATCCCCACCCACTTGGTTTGCCCCAAAAGTGCATGTTTGGCCAAAAACCCTATATTTGGGGTGTCTGGGTGCAACTCACCATCGTCTACCCCAGATTATTCATGTAGGTGACAAGGGTAGAAGTATGGGGCATGCAAGGTGCACCCATGTGCCAAGTGTGGCCTCACACTGGCATCCCCACCTACTTGTTTGCCCCAAAAGTGCATGTTTTGGCCTAAAACCCTATATTTGGGGTGTCTGGGTGCAACTCACCATGGTCTACCCCATATTATTCATGTAGATGCCAATGGTAGCAGTGTGGGGCATGCATTGGTGCATCCATGTGCCAAGTGTGGCCTCACCCTGCCATCCCCGACCACTTGATTTGCCCAAAAAATGCATGTTTTGGCCTAAAACCCTATACTTGGGGTGTTTGGGTGCAACTCACCATGGTCTACCCCAGATTATTCATGTAGATTTCAACTTTGTTTTGTCATTTTTATTTCAATTTCCACAAACTAATACATAATTGAGAACGTGGTTTACACGAAGACATAATTAGGAACATGGTTTTCCCCAAACTAATACATAGTTTGAACCATGGTTGACACAAACAAAAATATTGCAAAAAAACTAAACCTAACTAGGCCGTGCATCGAAGGTTTCATGTGTTCGCTGCCAAGAAAGAACACTCGAGGGCACACCCGATCCACCGAACCGGAAAATCCAGCTGGTGACGGTGCCCCTATTGGTTCTTGCGAGGGAGAACAGACAGAAACCTCGATGCACGTATTCGCTGCGAAGAAACAACACTCTTCATCAGTCGTCCTCCTCGTCGGTGCTGTTGCCGTGGTTGTCGTGCTTGTCCCGGCGGCATCGCGTCTTGTCGAAGACCTTGACGCTCATGTCCCTGTCGCCAAAGTAGGAGAACAGGAGGATGAATCCGGCTTCGAGGCTGTGGCGGCGCGCGAACTTCTCCCAGCCGATGTGGAGGTACATCTTGCCGCGCGCGTCGTAGATCACGTCGACGATCCACCGGTAGAAGCCGGACGAAGCCTCCCGCAGATGCATCGTGCCCGGGCGGTCGTCGCCGGCGACGTAGACGGCGAAGGAGTCAGGCAGCCTCTGGATGCCGCGTGGGTCGCCCTTGAGGACGAGGAGGAACTCGAACAGCACGGGCCCCTCAACGTCCATCTCCGGCGATGAAGCCGACGGTGTGGCAGGCGACGGCGAGCGTGCAGCTCTGCCGCGGCCACGACCACGACCGCGAGCTCGGCCTCGCCTGTCCCACCCATGGTGTCGACTTTTGTTGAGATGGTGGCGGCTAGGGTTGGGCTAGGGTTTGTGTGTGAGAGGGACGATGACAGGCGGCCCTTTTTATAGGCCGGAGTGAGCCGCGGGAGCGGTGGCGCTCATTAACGCCGGCACGCAGTGCTAGACACGATAGTTGGATAATATTCCGAACATTTAATAGGCCGGTTTGTACTAAGCCCATTAACGTGGAGCATGGACGCGGGGAAGGAACACTCATGGCCCATCCATCAGGGTTCTCTAGTTTTCTTTTGTTTTTTTTTCTCAACTCGAATTTAACTGAAATTTAATACTTTATTTTCACATAAATTCAAAAAATGAAAAAACCTTCACACTTCGTCTTAGAATGGATACGAGAGTGTGTGCAAAAATTTCTGGAGCGTTTCTCGAAGGTCGAAAAATCCACATTCTTAGAAACGGAATCGTTTGGGTTACATCAAACCACTTTTTGTAAGCTAGTCGATTTTTCGACCTTTGAAAAAAAATCCAGTTTTTTTTACCCAATATGTCACACGTTTTTGTGAACATAATCCGTTGGTTAAATTTTTTTTTGAATTTTTTGAATTTAACCAGATGTGGTGCTGATTTATTCAAATCAAAACTAAAAAACTTTTCAGTTAGGCCGTCAGACATGTAACGCGGTTTGAACTAAGCCCATTAATGTGGAGCATGGACGCGGGGAAGGAATACTCATGGCCCATCCAGCAGGGTTCTCTAGTTTTCTTCTGTTTTTTTCCCAACTCGAATTTAACTGAAATTTAATCGTTTATTTTCACAGAAATTCAAAAAATGAAAAAAACTTCACACTTCGTCTTAGGATGGATATCAGAGTGTGTGCAAAAATTTCTGGAGCGTTTCTCGAAGGTCGAAAAATCCACATTTTTAGAAACGGAACCGTTTGGGTTACATCAAACCACTTTTTCTAAGCTAGTCGATTTTTCGACCTTCGAAAAAAAATCCAGTTTTTTTACCCAATATGTCACACGTTTTTGTGAACATAATCCGTTGGTTAAAACTTTTTTGAATTTTTTGAATTTAACCGGATGTGCTGCAGATTTAAATAAAAATTAAAAAACTAGGCTGTCAGACATGTAACGGGCCAATGCACGCGGGGATCACTCCGGAATGGTAATAGGCCGATTTGTACTAGGCCGAATAACGTGCGACATTGTGGATATTGGACGCGGGGAGGGAACTCATGGGCCATGGCTTTATCTGTCAACTTTTTTTCGCCTGAATTTAACAGAAATTTATAGGTTTACTATCACAAAAATTGAAATAAATAAAAAACTTCACAATTTTTGTAAACCAATAACTTTTACCTATTTTTTTTTCTCTTTTTCATTTAAACACAGATACGAACATTACACAAACCATTACATAGTTTAAAACAAGATTAGAACATTGAAAAATGAGGAAACCTAACTAGTGTCGTCCTCGGGTGTTTCCTGTGTTCGCTGCCAAGAAAGAACACTCCCAGGCACCCAGACTGGAAACGTACACTAGTGGTTCTATTGGCCGGTGGCCATTTTCGCTGCAAAGAAAGAACACTCGAAAATATCTAACTGTCGGTGCTCGAGGATGTGCCGTCGAACACCTTGACGACCATGTCGCCATCCCCGTCGTAGCAGAAGATAAGCTGGCAGCCGGGCTCGAGATCGAGGTAGCGGGCGAACTTGTCCCACCCGGTGTGCAGGTACATCTTGCCCTGGCCGTCGAACAATACCTCGACACGCCATCGACGAAAGTTGCAGCTGGCCTCCCGTAGATGCAACTCCGCCGGCTCGACGCCATCGACGAACTCGGCGAACTTGTCCGGAAGTCGCTTGATGCCGAGAGGGTCCTGGTCGATGCGTAGGATGAATTCGAAGCACGTCGCCTCCTCCGAAGACGACGACGGCGCTGGCGACGGCGAGCGGCTGGGTGATGCTGCTCCAGCACGGCGACCGCGCCCTCGGCCTCGACGGCTCGACCGCCTCGCCGCCCACCAAAACCAGCCATGGATTCCTTCGCGGGCTTGTGGGTGGGCTGCGCTACGGTGCAGGTTGTGCGGCGGCTAGGGTTTGTGCGGGAGTAGATGAGGCAGCCGAACGAGCGCCCCTATATAATGCCCCGGGCAGCCGTGGTGGGCGGCGGCCGCTGTGCACGCGTGGCGTCGCCAATAAATTCATTGGCAGAGGTGGGCGGCGACCGATGGGCACGCGTGGCGTCGCCAATAACTTCATTGGCAGAGGTGCGCGGCGGCCGCTCGGGAGCCGAGGAATGGCCATTCTCACGTGACGGTCGAAGCAACTCCAGGCGGGCCCTACAATACCTAGCTCTACGCCGTTGGATGGAGGCCTTTTATAGGGAAATACTCGTGCACGGCTGCGATCTGCTGAGCGACGGCGATCCGCGAGAGGCTCACTCTGCAGTATGATTAGTCTAGGTACGAGACGTGGTTCGGACCGTTGCATGGTTTTGTCTGTCGCAGACTTCGCCATGCTAGCTCCCGTCGCAGACTTTTCCATGCATGCGCCGCACCAAGTCAGATGTGCATTCAAACTCGAGCGCTCAGCGAGGCAGACGACGCAGCAGAGCCATTTATGGTCGCCGATTCAGAGCAATAAAGGAAGACTGATTCAGGCGCACCGCATTGACACGGATACACACGCGCAACCCATTCCACGGACACGGAAACAGCGCGACGTTTCATTGTAATTGATCGATTTGGCGCCCTATTTATACCCCCTCTTTTCCTCTCCACTCGGCGCGACAAATATTCTCCACTTGAAGCAAATCCCCACCCAAGACCTTGCAACGCACCGGTAGGATGCTGTTCAACGCACCGGTCTTCCGTCGGCCTCCTACCGTGCCCGAGCGGCGCTACCCGGCGGGCGTCGTCGTGGAGAACACACTCCGCGTGTGGGCCATCTCTAGGTGGAGGGGACCGGTCGAGCTCGCCCGCGCGTTCCTCACCGCCGGCTTTGCCCACCTCCCTTCGGACGCGCCGGTGATGTTTCGCCTCGACGAGGCCCGTGACCACACGCGCGCCTTCCTCATGTTCCTCACGGTCACCTTCACCAACCGCTACGACGCGTACGAGCTCCTCGGCAAAGTCTTTTGATGCGGCTGCGAGTTCATAGCATTCACTACGTTCAACATCTACACCAACTTTGAGTGCCACTTTCCCACGCGCAACATGATGCACACCCTTCCCTACAACTTCGACGAAGAGGAGGAGGAGGAGGAGGAGGAGTGAAGTTCACGATGGCGGTGAAGCTGCCGGGGCTAGTTGAGGATGGTCATGTTTAGTTTCATTAGTTTTAACATGTGTTTGTTATGTTTCCCGCTTTTTCTATGTCATGTCGTGTGCTACTCGTTTGAATTATGTACGTGCGAAAGGTTGAATTACTTATCTGTATTTTTTATCGTGCAAAAAAGTACTTATCTCATTGTGGAACAAATAACATCAACCCCAAATAAGTTCACCACCCAAAGTAAAAAAGTTCTACAGGTCTATGAGACCTTCCGGACACAAATCCACCCTAGCATTACAACTAGTAGAAATAATATCTGATAATGTTTTTTACGCACGTGCTTTCGCCGCGATGTCAAGGACATCCTTCTTCGCCTTCTCGAGCAGGTTTGATTCTGCCATTATAATTTTGGCGGCAGTCATATTCCTATTCTTGTTTATCGTTTCCTGCAACAATTATTATGTAGTTTAGATTAGCGGGAGATAAACATGTGTGTAACAAAGATACTATAGATAAGAGGTAACCTGCGAAAATTCGGCCGTTAGTTCATCTCCATCCCAGTGCTCCATACATGCTAACAGGAACAGTCCACATGAGTTCCTGCATATAGATCATAGGTAAACTATCTGCAATAGGCATCAATAGTAATGGCGTAAGATTAACGGTGGACTCACGTATCACTTTGCATAGGTATTGGGTATCTTTTAATTTCCCATTTCGAAACGTCTGGATACTTCTTTGTTGATATCTCATTGTTCGCAAACTCGACGTCCTTCAAGATTTCTTCTCTCTGTGAAGCATAAAATATAAGTACAGTGCACTGAGTACCAAGGTGGTCTTACATTCCGTGATCAAAAGTCATACCAGCTTTTCCACAAATTTCTTGCTCTGCTCAAGGCCCCATAACGAGTCTAGCACCTGAAATTCCTTCTTGTCACTGTGCATGACGACGGTGACCCAGTGGCATTTGGCAATGTTAACCGAGAAATAAGCCTACCAAAAATACATAGTTAATAATTAATGCATTAATAGTTAATTTTGAAACCTCTCACTTAATAATGTACAAGCAATCATTACCTTGTTAGTGCCAAAATATTCCAGCTCGCATCTTTCGTAGCAACCTGACATTTCTACAATATCCATCGCGTCAAGGTTTCTCTTTTTCCATCGCTGCCTTCTCGGTCGATTTTCGACTATAGAATTTGCCCTCCATGCAGGGCATATTCTCCTATCCTTCAATTTTAATCTCAGATCAGCCAAGTAACACTCAATGACCTGCATATAATTCAAACAGGTGATCACTCCGGAGCACATATATATTCAAGCCTAGGAGAAATAGAAGGATGACATCGGTTGTTGGACTTACGGTGCCGCACAGCCATCCACGGTCAAGGATAGGTTTAAGAAATTCAGCCCTCGCCACAGCCCGTCCGCATTCTCGTACACGATCTTACTTCTTTGGTTTTTTTTGTAGTTTTGCATATTATCCGAATATACCCGGCAGCCGCGTCAATTATCTCCGGTGTCAGCGGATTTGATCCGTCCGTGGCATATTCGTTGTTGAACAAAGCATCAGGACCTACCGACAACAACCATATATAGTTAATTATGTGAACATGATTCCTTGATATAGTGCAAAATATTTCAGAAAATATACCTTTTCTGACTGCGCGTGTGTTGCGGTCAGAAACCCACCGTCGAGCAACGACTGGCAACACCATAGAGCCGGGAACAACTAGGGCTGCGGCTGGCCCCAGTCCCTCAGAGCGACGGCCCGCAAAGCCTTCTGGTCACACGCCCGATGCTGTCGCAAGGGCGTGCCACCTGACCTATACACAGTCGGGGAAGGTGTTGGATGATGCCTCGCTTAGTTTCTGCAGGGCACACACGTAAACGTTAAATACGAGCCTCGATCGGCTCTCGGGTTATCTGTGAATCGGCTCAAAGAGCCGATCCACCCATGATTCGAACAAGGTGTCCGAATATATGGTGGTCCTGCTTGATCAAGATAAAGCTAATGCGATCTACGACGATTTAGGGTTTTCACCACATAATCGGATCATCCTACTCACGATTGGGCCTCGCGCTCGCGTACGGTGATCGTAAGCCGATCCTAGACGGGGCCTAAAAACCAACACGAGGTTGATCCTCGGAACATCCTGTCTAGGGCTAGCAAACTACACCCTACACGCCGCTGGATCCTCCAACCCTTTGTAAGGCCTAACTATTGCGAATATTAAACTAATCCTTGAAGAAACAAGGAGCAACCGTAACGGATCGGATCTACTAAACAATGATCAAGCGGGGTGCCGCCCCTACACCTAAGATAGGTGTAAGGGCGGCTAGATGCATAAGGGTTGCACTACGACGAGCATATGATACTAAGAACAATGCTAACCCTAATACATCTAAGATAACTACGTTGCTCGCCATCAAAAAGGCTTCAGCACGAGCAACGCATGAACAACGTGGACAAGCTTCTGCTGCCTAGATCGCAAGATGCGATCTAGGCAGCATGGTGCTTACCGGAGAAACCCTCGAGACGAAGGAGTTGGCGATGCGCCGAGATTTGTTGTGTTGAACGTTGGTTGTTGTTTATTCCATAAACCCTAGATACATATATATAGTCCAGGGGACTTTCTAATTTAGGCGTGCACCAAACCGTGCACGGGTAAAACTCTAACTTCTAAACTAAGATGCGATCTAATATGTTACAGATACACGGGCAATTTAGCCCAACTTGGTATAGAAGGCCGATTCCCGTATTTCTTCCGTATATAATCTTTAAGCCCATCTTGATCGCGGCCCACCTCTGACTTGGTCAAATTCCGGTGATAACACATGCCCCCCTGGTTTTGGAATTGATAATTCCAAAATCATTATGCTTTTCCTTCGTCGGGTCATGTCATGGCAGAGCAGAACTGCCGCGGAATCTTCCATCACTTCACCTTGCCTCCTGGGCTTCTCTGCACGAATTGATAATTTCGGCACAACGTCCTCGAGAACCGTCACGGCATTAAATCTCCACTACACCATCTTTATTTACCCGTGCCGAACGGTTCGCCGCTCCATCCCCTTGCTTTGTTCTGTCCACCAGCACCCCAAAAACCCTCTTCCTCTGTTGCAATGTCTTCCTCTTCCTCTTCCTCCTCAGGCCTCCCTCTCCAAACCCCGTCGAAGAGCAAGATTGAAGACAACCCCCACTCCGGGGCGAACCCCATCCCCTCCGACAAGGAGGAGAAAAAGGGAGAAGAAGTGAAGACGACGGCCCCCTCCTCCGCCAGGCTTCCTCCGAAGAAGCGCTCCCGCATGTGGGCGGACAGCAAGGACGAGGATGATGACGAGGAAGAAGAAGAAGAGGAGGAGGAAGATGATTCCTCCTCTTCCGCTGGGTACCCGCCGACGAAACGCCTCCGCACTTGGGCGGACAGCGAGGATGATGATGACGACGAGGAAGAAGAAGCCCCGGCCGATGGCTGGGGCAGCAGCGGCGAGGAGCTTGCTGGGAGCAGCGCCGACGACATCGACGACGGCGACGATGAGGACAGTGACGACTAGTAGAGTAGGACTAGTAGTAGCAGTGCACTAGGCACCCGATCCCTCTTTTGAGAGCCATCGGCTCTTTTCTGTAAAGCTGCTCCTTTGAATTAATGAAAATTGTTCTTCCAATTTATCTTTCAATTAATCCAATTTCAGTCCTTCCGCTTACCACACCAAGACCGATAGCAATGTATCGGACTTTTCCTTTTAGACGCCCATGAAGCCGAACTCAGATATCGGTTAAACCGTCAGTCAAGCACTCCTCAAATTCGGACTGTGATTCGATACTCCGCAATCCTACAGCCGATGACTATTCATCAGCCATTTTGAGAATCCTGTCTCCTTCCTTTTCTTGCAGCAACAGGACGGTCCAAACCCTGTAAAGACGACGGCCTCCCTTTCCGGCTCCCCTCCGTAGCCTCAGCAATCCCCTTTGGCAAACAGCCCAACGCTTTCGGAGAAGGCCACGATGTAGGGTAAGCCGATGCAACTCCAATCGGCTCCCCAAAATAGAGCATCTACCAAGTTAGCTGCCCCCCGAGTCTCAGCCAAGGCGAAACAGAGATGAGGATACGCAAATTAGCTCCATGGACCTGGGCTTGATTATGTCTGAGGGAGCTCTCATGCAGAACCAGCCGATTTGAACTAAATCGGCTCTCTAAAGGAGAGGACCTTCGGGGTGAGTTACCCCCGAGTTTCTTCAGTCCACTTCTCGCACCTTGCTGGTCAGATCGGCTCCTTTCCTTCGGCGGATTTGATGCGACCCATCCTTGACCTGATCTGCCCACCCATGCTGCTCTTGGCATTGGTCATGGTTATGATCCCTCAGACTTGTCCCAGCTGATCTTGTGGACTCGAATACTTGCTCCATTGAGCCACCAAACCATTCCATCGAGGAAGTTGTGACCTCTTGAGTCGATGGCCATGCATCGGCTTTCTATCCTTAAGTCGATGGCTGTGCTTAAAAAATTTTGAATTTTTTACGGCCGATTTATGTATCGGCCCCTATGCTTCAATACCCATCATCAAAGATTATCTTGAGCTGCTGGGCATTAGGAAGACACTTTCCCTTCATATCCTCGTGTCGTATCCATGTAGGTGCCCCCCGAGCCGATTCTGCCAGGTAACTGCTGAAATCGGCTCTATGATTAGCCAAGGCACTCTATGTGAACGTCGGCTCTGTTAGGACCAGTATGCACTTCTTCCAGCTCATTAACCGACGAAACCTCATTGCCCATTAGATTGGCGTTGAACCAAGGCAGGACGGATGGTGAGGATAATTTTGGCCGATTGCTGGAATCGGCCTCCACGTTGCTTTGCTCGACGAAGGTTTTTTACCCGGCCGATTTTTCCTATCGGCCCCCAATGTTTCACTGCACACATGTTCATCTGCACCTGCTCATCTGATTATATGCCCCCCGAGCCGAATCTGTCAGGGAACTGCAGATATCGGCTTTGTGGTTAGCCAAGGCACTGTATTTGCACGTCGGCTCCGTTGGGATTCGTGTTGACTCTCATCCGCCGACGCGACCGCTGCCCAGTAGATCGATGTGGAACACAAGCAGAACATGTGGTGAGGATAATTTTGGCCGATTGCTGGAATCGGCCTCCATATTAATTGAAGCGTTCAATGAAGGCATTGTGCTCTTCCTTCGTATACCCTTGGGAGCCGATCCCAAGGACCGGCCTCGCCATACTTGCTCATTGGTTTGTTCTTGCTACTCGGTCAGGCCGGTGGATAAGACCAGCCCAACCTCTGACTTTATCACGTTGATGCGCTTGCTATCGTCCACCTCGAGTGCATCGTGTAACCGTGGAGCACTAAGCTCCGTCGGAAGGACGAGCACCATGTTTGTGCCAGCCGATGTTTCATCATCGGCTTTCCTTTGCTTGGGGCGCCACTCTTTTCTTTGTGGCCGACCTTCTTCGCCCAGGGTTCGCTGAATCTTAGCGGCCAAATCAGGCCGCGCCTTCCTCAACGTGTGTAGGTATAACCTTTCAGCTTCCTCCAATCCATGTAGTCGCTGAACCCTTCGCTTCTGGGAACGGCTGAGCCCATCAGGGCACCACCTTGGCCGATGATACCTGTCTTCTCCTTCATCATCGTCCTCAAGTTCCTCGAGATCTTCCACCCGAGCAGGCTCAACCTGTTTGTTCCGAGGCGGGAGAGGCCCTAAACGTTTGAACACGGAGACGTTAGCTGCATCCTTCTTCTTTTGTTTGCATTCTGGGCAGTTGCCGATTGTAGGCAATCGGCTCATTCCTGAATCCCAGCAGTGTCTGAAGAAGGGGCAGTCCCAGTGCCTATCCACGTCGTCTTGCTCCCGGTGCCTATCCTTGGCGTGGCGCTCATATCGCTCCTCGTCGTGATCATGCCGACGACGTCTCCTGTCATCCCTAGCCAGCCGATCTTTGTCATCATCATCGCTGGATCGTCGGCGTTGGTCATACTGACTCACATACTTGTTGAGGAGGTGATCGGAGAGAGGTCGGCTGATATCTTATGTTCTTCACTTCTCCCTGCGTGACGTAGCGTTTGCCGTCGTGGCGGAGCCGATCGCGTGGAGCGGCTTCCTCTGTGTCTTTGCTATGAGAGCAGCTGCCCTCATCTCCGTCCTTACCGGAGTGGTGCCCAGGTCCCACCATGTTGATATTGCACGAGAAATCTGGCTGGCACTCTCCATGGTAAGAATACTCCACCATGTTAACGGCGGGGAAGGGGTGTGTGTCGACCTTCATGGCGTACTGGTTAAAATTAGCCGTCCTTTTTCTATCGCCATTTGGATCTGCTGGCGCCACACCCTGCAGTCGTTGGTGGTATGGGAGAACGTGTTATGCCATTTGCGGTATGGCTTTCCGTTCAGCTCCTGCACCGTGGGGATCTTGTGGCCTTCGGGTACCTTCGAGCTGCTTCTCCGTGAGTAAGAGGTCGAAAATCTGCTCAGCTTTGGTCACGTCGAAGTCGAACCCTTTTGGAGGACCTTGTGGCTTAACCCACTTACAGGACACGGGGCTTGCCGTCCGAGTCCATTCAGCCACTGCTACCTCCTGATCTCCCATAGCACCTTCATCCTCGTCTTCCTCAACCAGGACCACCGCACGCTTGAATTTGTCCTGATAAACATCTGGGTGGCGCTGTTCATATGCTGACAGCTTCTGCACCATGTGCGCCAACGAAGGGTAGTCTGCTTGGGAGGCCACGTCCTTGATCGATGATGAGAGACCCACCACCGCCAACTCGACTGCTTCTTTTTCACTTACATGAACCGAATAGCATCGGTTCCTAATGGTCCTGAAGTGCTGGATGTATTCTGCCACTGTTTCCCCGCGCTTCTGTCGTACTTGTGCAAGATCGGCAATACCAGCCTCGGAAGCTTCTGAGTGATACTGTAGGTGGAACTGCTCTTCCAACTGCTTCCAAGTCCGGACTGAGTTCGGTGGCAGCGATGTGTACCACCCGAAAGCCGATCCCGTGAGGGACTGTGCGAAGAACCACACACGCAGCTCGTCGATGCTGAGATAGTGCCCGAGCTGTGCCAAATATCGGCTCACATGCTCGATGGAGCTGGAACCATCCGATCCACTAAACTTTGTAAAGTCGGGGAGCCGATATTTGGGAGGTAGCGGAATCAATTCGTACTCGTTGGGGTACGGCTTGGTATAGCCGATTGTCCTCCTTTTCGGCATCATGCCGAACTGGTCTTTTAGGATCGTACAAATCTCATCCGCGGTGATGGCCGAAGGCGTTGGACCCTGAAGATTCGCCGGGGTGGCATACTTGGCCAACCATGCTTGCTTTTCTAGTTCTGAGCCAACTGCAGGAGCTGAGCTCTGGAGGTTTGTTGGAGTGGCATACTTAGCTATCCACGTTTGCTTCTCAAGATCCGCTCCCGACGTTCCTCCTGCTGTTCCAGAGGTCCCTGCCGTTGCAACCTGGCTCGAGAGTGTCCAGCTGCTGCAGTCTGGCACGTATGCGCACGTGTATCCGTGCGGGATCTCCTTGGGCGCCTCATGTAGGAATTGGTAGTCACTAGGGTCACCACCAATCTTGTAGACGACGTATGCCGATGAGTTCGGCACTTCTGGCGCTGCCAACGCGAACGGCAGCGGTGGCCGGGACTGGAGTGGCATCTCTCCTTGGTGAGTCCCCAGAGCTGGTCACGACGGAGAATACTGGTGGCTCATGATTTCCTGGATCACGCGCAGAGCGACGCGCTCCAAAGTGTTCACCAAGCTCTCAGAGTGGCGGTGCAGCGAATGAGCCACCATGAAGTGGATCTCCTGTCGCATCGACCTGGTGCGTTCTTCTGACGGGGAGGACAGGTCCACTCCATCGAGCGCGCCTTCAGGTGAGAACCCCTTCCACCTGATGCCATGGGAGCGGGTTACGTGGAAAGAGCCGATGAGGTCGGCTTCGAGGACTGCCTTGATCTCGTCATGCTTCTTCTTGAGCTCGTCAGTCAGGTCCTCGTACTTAACCGGAGTGCTTTCCGCCATCTCGGATGTAGATGGCGATGCGGTGGATGTCGAAGATCGTCCCACCGGGCGTGCCAGAATGTGTTGCGGTCAGAAACCCACCGTCGAGCAACGACTGGCAACACCGTAGAGCCGGGAACAACTAGGGCTGCGGCTGGCCCCAGTCCCTCGGAGCGACGGCCCGCAAAGCCTTCGGTCACACGCCCGATGCTGTCGCAAGGGCGTGCCACCTGACCTATGCACGGTCGGGGAAGGTGTTGGATGATGCCTCACTTAGTTTCTGCGGGGCACACACGTAAACGTTAAATACGAGCCTCGATCGGCTCTCGGGTTATCTCGTGAATCGGCTCAAAGAGCCGATCCACCCATGATTCGAACAAGGTGTCCGAATATATGGTGGTCCTGCTTGATCAAGATAAAGCTAATGCGATCTACGACGATTTAGGGTTTTCACCACATAATCGGATCATCCTACTCACGATTGGGCCTCGCGCTCGCGTACGGTGATCGTAAGCCGATCCTTGACAGGGCCTAAAAACCAACACGAGGTTGATCCTCGGAACATCCTGTCTAGGGCTAGCAAACTACACCCTACACGCCGCTGGATCCTCCAACCCTTTGTAAGGCCTAACTATTGCGGATATTAAACTAATCCTTGAAGAAACAAGGAGCAACCGTAACGGATCGGATCTACTAAACAATGATCAAGCGGGGTGCCGCCCCTACACCTAAGATAGGTGTAAGGGCGGCTAGATGCATAAGGGTTGCACTACGACAGCATATGATACTAAGAACAATGCTAACCCTAATACATCTAAGATAACTACGTTGCTCGCCATCAAAAAGGCTTCAGCACGAGCAACGCATGAACAACGTGGACAAGCTTCTGCTGCCTAGATCGCAAGATGCGATCTAGGCAGCATGGTGCTACCGGAGAAACCCTCGAGACGAAGGAGTTGGCGATGCGCCGAGATTTGTTGTGTTGAACGTTGGTTGTTGTTTATTCCATAAACCCTAGATACATATTTATAGTCCGGGGGACTTTCTAATTTAGGCGTGCACCAAACCGTGCACGGGTAAAACTCTAACTTCTAAACTAAGATGAGATCTAATATGTTACAGATACACGGGCAATTTAGCCCAACTTGGTATAGAAGGCCGATTCACGTATTTCTTCCGTATATAATCTTTAAGCCCATCTTGATCGCGGCCCACCTCTGACTTGGTCAAATTCCGGTGATAACAGCGTGGAAACCGTTTAGGACATTTCTCGATCATCACAATGCTTGGGAAACTTAATTTGCGAGGAGGTTTGCGTTTGCGCTTCCCAGAGACATCTTCCTTTTTCTCCTCCTTTTTGCCACATACATCATCTTTTTTCTCCTCCTTCTTCCCACTATCTATCGCTTTACGGCAGATCGTGTTCAAGCTATCAAATTCTTCTGATGCATCTGGAAGAGTTAAATCAATAGGTGCCGAGTAGGACGATTCAGGTGTAGCCTTGTCGTCGATGATTATGGGTACTTCAGGGGTGTCTCCGTGCTTAGGCGCTGGTGTCGTGTACCCAGCATTAGCAGTCTTCTTCTTGTCGGTGGGTGTCACAAAGTTCAAATCATCCATCGGCTCACTCTTCTTACTTGCATCTTCCAATTCATCGTCATGTTGATCCTTAACTGAATTCAAAAATGATGCAGTGCCGTCTGACTTGATGTCGTCAACGTCCATGAAATCTTTAGGCGGAAGGCCGCCATGGCTAGGTGTGGAGGCCGCTCCTTCTTTTTTGTCTTCCTCCTCCTGATCTTCGTCATCAGACATGTCAGCCTTGCCTGCCCTGTACGCAACTCCTTTCGCGTTAAGCATTTTTAGGACTTTCGCGAGAACAAAATTCAGAAGGTAATTAATGTCATGTCGTGTACGAGATGCATTTCAGCGAGATAGAAGCATACAAAAAATAGTCCATGTCACACGAGCGAGATACGTACGCAAATTTGTCCATATGTTTGCTTATTAATGTGTCTATGTGATTGGTCGGTTTAATCAGAATCTGCTCAACCATGACCTCCATTCTTGAATCATCCATCGAACACGGCGTTTTCATGCTAGAACACTGAAGCTTTAGCTCTTTTACTTTGCTTCCTCTTTGATCTTGGAGGAACGTCGGGTGTGTGGATCACCTCCCTTCTGTGGTTAGCAGATATGTCGTCGTCAATCTAGAAGGAATGCACATGAAGTGATGATGTAAGTCCACATGAAATGATGAAGATAATAGTACATGAGTAAGAGAAAACTTACCAAGCCTATTCCTCGTCCATTTTTGTATTCAATGTTGTCTCTCTTTCTCGCCTCTTCTTACGTCCAGTTCCTCATCAACGGCTTTGATGACGTCAATTGTGAACCGAGTTGGGTGCACTTTTTCATAGTAAATATACTGCATATGTTGGCACAATAGTTAAACACCTTTATACATTGTTGGATTTTTTTTAAGAGAATGGACGTGGTGAGGAGAAATATACCTGAAGCAAGGCTAGGTTGCCGCGGGGCCATTGCACCATCTCATGTTCACTACGCAGTTTCTTTATATTGTTAATTAAATAAGCACGTGTGAAACCATTGAAGTTCAATTTCTTCAAACGTGACACGTACTTAACAATTGCCCAATACTCCAACGGAGCTGTTGAGGCTGGACTGTGGTGCAAGAAGCTGTACCAAGGGCCACAAGAACAGCTCTTCGAAGGAAGTCATCGTCGGCTAATCTGCTCTTGATTGCGTCCGAGATCAATCCATCAATACTCGGACTGTCGGAGGACTTGCTCGAGAAAATGAGATGGTATCTCATTTTGTGCATATTCCCCATCCTCAAAAAGGATGGTGTCAATATCCAGCCCATCTGCTTGCTTTGTCCTTCGGACCAAAAATTTCCTCCACATCGACTCCTTTTATAGTAATCGAGGGTTGATCTTTTTGCAAGTTGAATGTTTCTGACTCTGCGTCAAATGCCTTAAACATGAGGCTAAGTATAGACGATCGTGGACTTATACTCTTCATGTGAATCAAGCTTTGTAAATCAGCTTCAGCGAGTTTACATCGCTAAGCTCGTGTCATTCTTGTTAAAAAGCCCACCCAACGATCCACATCGCACACACCAATTTTCAACGTATTGTTCATAAAAACGAGTAGATAAATGTCAAAATTTGTGTGCAAGTATAATGCCATGCAACATAATTTCTAAAGTCATATGTATGTTACGTATGAAAGGGATATTTTTCTTAGATCATAATTCTATCCGCTATCTTTATCAAAGCGATGATTTGCGTTGAACAAAAATTTCCACTAACAAGTGTTAAGATCTAAAATTCAAAGAACAATTATATTGACATCGATCACTGCCTATTATCTCACCATAATCACAAAAGCTATAAGGATATCATACGTACAGAAACATCCCAAACAAAGAACACGTACGTACTGCATACATGCAATAAAGGCAAGGCAATACCTCGATGTTTGCATGTCTTGTGAGCTGCTAGAGGAGGCTTTCTCGCCGATAAGGGATGGGGAGGGAGGCGGCGGTAGTCAGATCTCACGGATGGCGGCGGCGTTGGGCGAGAGTGCTTGGCGCCTAAAAAATGTGGAAGACGAGCTTACCCTGCCAATCTTCGTGATTATCGTGCGTCAAGTTATGGTAGTTTCCTTCATCGCACGAAGGACGTGGGGTAATTCCGCGCGCGGTGCGTTGACCATTAACAGATGGGCCAATAGATTAGCCGTGCGGCCCAGGCCCAGAAGTAAAGGACGCTTTATTATGAACGAGAGCAAGGTAGAAACCCTACAATTCCCCTTCAACGCCTCAATCTACGACTTCATCTACTCTAGATCGAACGTCGTGCCGCCGGCAAAGTCATGTCTTCCTCGAGCTCGGCCACTATAATCCGGCACCCAAGTTATGGTCCTCTCCCAATGATCAAGTGCACGAGCTGCCGGTGGCGCATCGTGGAGAGGAAAACAGCCTCCACAACGTCCAACGCCGGCGATTTCGTCAGGTGCAATAATCACAATGTAAGATGTTTTTAATGTTATTCAATATCCGTCTATTGTCATCAGGATTTATGCCAAAATTATAAGTATGATTAATGTTCGTTATTTCTAGCCGGTTAGAGGAGGATGCAACTTATGGTATTGGATTGAAAAGTACGCAGATCTGCTCGTGAAGAAGGGTATTGTTCCACCAAACTCACCTATGCTGATTCCCCTAGAAGGAGAAGTGGTTGAAGAAAACGGAGGAGATGGAGAACTACAGAAGCAAGATGCACTAAACAAGGACATGAAGCACCTGAAGAAAACAATTGTAATAAAGCTGAACGAAATTGTGTCAATGCTTCAGATTATAGCGATTCTTCTGGGTATTGTAATTGTACTCTTGGGTTATAAGAACTAAATTTGTAATATGAAATAAAGGATTTAGAAGTAGTGTACTCTCGGCAAGATATATTGCTACAAATTTGTACTTGCATTGTTTGTTTTTTACTTAGTTTGTGGATCACATGATTAACCATGCATTTTTCTGCGATTAGCTGGCCAACACGGTTCATCATTACTTAACAGGATCATGCATGTTTACAAAACACATCCACTAGCACGACGGGGACACGATAGCTGCCTTACAAGACTTAGATAATAAAACACATAAAAACTAGAAAAACAAGAGTGACAACGCCGTCATATCATCCTCCTTGGCTCCTCCTTGTAAGGATCACTCGTCGTCCTCCGGCATGATGTAG